>NC_136644.1:24073439-24331956 GCF_949748355.1 Melanostigma gelatinosum | reverse complement strand
GAGAGAGAGAGAGAGAGAGACATGCATCCTCCCCCCCATGTCTGTCTGTCTCTTTCCCTCCAGACACTTGACTTCTGAACCTAAGTGTGACACACTCCGATCGGGAATCCTTACGAATGAAAAACGTTTCTTGTGACTCTGGACCCCCCCCCCCAGCTGTCTGTGTGATGAGGCAGAAACCCAAAAATAGTTTCAGAAACGCTGCAGTTGTGGGAAAAAAAACAGACCAAAGTCTTTGTCATGGAGATCTGACAGGTGTGTGTGTGTGTGTGTGTGTGTGTGTGTGTGTGTGTGTGTAGGGGTGTGTGTGTGTGTGTCACATACCTTTCCATTGAGTAAACTATCAGAGCTGGTGTTGTGTTACAGCAGCTCTGCTCTCAAGAGTACAGACTGAAACATGTGAACCCATGTGATCACATGACCTCATGAGCACCATGTCTGTATGTACACTACGTCTGCAACTCGTTATTATTAGATCTAACATATATATTATCATTTTTACCAGCGATTCATCTGACGATGATTCATCACATTTTGTGTGTCCAAAAACACTATTCGGTTTACTTCCCTGTCAGAGACACATCTTCACATCTGAGAAGCTGAAACCAGAACATGTGAACCACTGAACATGTGACAGTTCACTGATCATCAAAGCAGTCGCTGCTCAAATCAACCGCAGAACTATTGGGTCTCCATTCGGCAACGTTCAAGGTGAGAAAAACACGCCGTTTAGTTTTAGTTTTTATAAAAACTCATTGTTACCGTTGTTTACCTCACTGACCAAAGAGACCAAAAAACACCGAAGACATTCAGTCTGTGATCAGACGGGACGAAGAGAAGCAGCTGAAGCGCCGACGCTCACGTTTGGTATTTTTACCAATAACTTAAAACGATGAACTAATGCTCACACTGACCACATTTACACGTATTTAATTAATCACTGCTGCATTTCTTTCACAATCTCTCCAGATAAGAGTGACACCATTAAAAAATAATAAATATCATAAATTTAAGCAAAGAGCAGAACTGTGAGTCATGTGACTTGTCAGTAAATCAGCTGTCTGAGCATAAATGAAACAAAAACTAAGAACACAGCTGAGTCGGCGCTTTCTGCAGGTGTGATGTCACAGGTGAGGAGACGTGTTGGTGTCTCTGCTCCTGTGGTGACAGTTCTCTGGATCAGCGTGTTACTGTTTGGAAATTATAACTTTCATCTTCACGAATAAATGAAGGAAAATAATCGTCAGATTAATCGATAAAGGCCTCACATTTTGGTGAAAAACAGTGAAACACTGTTGTTATGGTATTTGTACAATAACTCATCAAGACTGCTGAAGTGTGTTGAAGCTGCATTCTCTCTAGTGTCCACCAGGGGGCGACTCCTCTGGTTGTGTAGAAGTCTATGAGAAAATGACTCTACTTCTCTCTTGATTTATTCCCTCAGTAAACATTGTAAACATGAGTTTATGTCTCAATCTCTAGTTTCAAGTCTTCTTCAATACAGCATGATGTTCATTTCGTAAACTATGATCTATTTAGAGTCAAGTAGACCATAAAGCAGGGGATGCTTTAGGGCGGGGCTACACAGTGATTGACAGGTCTCTGCCAGAGACGATACATCGTCTCTACGTCACTCCACCCACAGTCCAAATATGGTCACTTCCTGTTCATTGGTTGCAAAAAACAAGATGGCGACGGCCAAAATGCCAAACTCAAGGCTTCAAAACCAAAGTTCTCAAACTATGACGACTACGTCCACTTCTTATGTCTAGTCTATGGTTTTCAAAAAACAGTTTGTGTACCTGAGTAACGTGTGTGTGTGAGTGTGTGTGTGTTTGTCTACCTGAGTAACGTGTGTGTGTGAGTGTGTGTGTTTGTCTACCTGAGTAACAGTGTGTGTGTTTGTGTGTCTACCTGAGTAACAGTGTGTGTGTGTGTCTACCTGAGTAACAGTGTGTGTGTGTGTGTGTGTGTGTTTGTCTACCTGAGTAACAGCGTGTGTGTCCACCTGACTAACGTGTGTGTGTGAGTGTGTGTGTGTGTCTACCTGACTAACGTGTGTGTGTGAGTGTGAGTGTGTGTGTGTGTTTGTCTACCTGAGTAACAGTGTGTGTGTGAGTGTGTGTGTCTACCTGACTAACGTGTGTGTGTGAGTGTGTGTGTGTCTACCTGACTAACAGTGTGTGCGTGAGTGTGTGTGTGTTTGTCTACCTGAGTAACAGCGTGTGTGTCTACCTGACTAACGTGTGTGTGTGAGTGTGTGTGTGTGTTTGTCTACCTGAGTAACAGTGTGTGTGTGAGTGTGTGTGTCTACCTGACTAACGTGTGTGTGTGAGTGTGTGTGTGTCTACCTGACTAACGTGTGTGTGAGTGTGTGTGTGTCTACCTGACTAACGTGTGTGTGAGTGTGTGTGTGTGTTTGTCTACCTGAGTAACAGTGTGTGTGTGAGTGTGTGTGTCTACCTGACTAACGCGTGTGTGTGTGTGTGAGTGTGTCTACCTGACTAACGTGTGTGTGTGAGTGTGTGTTTGTCTACCTGACTCACAGTGTGTGTGTGTGTGTGTCTACCTGACTCACAGTGTGTGTGTGTGAGTGTGTCTACCTGACTCACAGTGTGTGTGTGTGAGTGTGTTTGTCTACCTGAGTAACAGTGTGTGTGTGTGTGTGTGTGTGTCTCTGCCCACACTGTTCAGTCTGACATGTCGGAACATGTTGCTGCTGACTGACCTGTTTTAAAGAGACACTTTATATTTGCAGCACTGAGGCAGAGAAACAGAAAGTTATCCTCTGAAACTCTGTTTTCATTTCATGAGAACTCGCAGCGATAACCGTTCTCTTCTGTTCTTCCACGTTGTGTTGTGACGGCTTTGTTTTGTTTTCTGTGTAGAAGAGGCGCCTGAGTTCCTTATTGCTGCCGATAATGACTGTGTTCAAAGGGAAACTCAGAGTCCAGGAAGTGAAGCTGGACTTTACTCACAGAATCAAATCCTGTGTGTTTACTGCTACTGACGCCTCCTCAGCACACTGCAGGGTATACCTGTGTGTGTGTGAGTGTGTGTCACTTAAAGATGACACACAAACACAACATGTGATACGTCTTTTATCTGTCTTTCTTGAGTCATTGATGACTCAGTCGTTTGTCCCGTTTGGGTTTCTGTCTGATGTTACAGTAAATATACAGACCGAAGCTTACGGGAAATTGTCTTTTTGTTGTTGTTGTTTGAGGCTCAAATAAGGAGTGGGAACAATTAAAAAACTAGACTTAACCTCCAAAAAACGGCACCGAAAAAAGGTTAAACAATGGTGTTAATGTGCTGTGAAAGAAGAGCTGCAACAGCTAAATGTGAAACAGTCGAGTGTCAAATCAAACTTGGATCATGTCTCCATGTATCGTACACCGGGGGGACATCACGTCCCGTACCGCGTGGAACTTGAACGCTGATCCATCAGGTCTGAATCTGAATGTGTCCAACTCAGAACTTTCCCATCAGCCTCAGCTGTAGTTTGTGTTTCCTGCTGATTAACAAATCAGAGCATGCTGCTTATTTCTGACCCTCCCTGTTAACTGTTTGCATTTCTGTCACTGTGTACATTGGGTTTTTTTTTGCACCTTATTGCGAATCTTTATTTAGTTTATTATATTTGGTGTTATTTGCACTCTTTCCTACTTTGTACCGCAACTGCTGCGCAACAATTTCCCCCTAAATAAACACTGTTATCTTAAACGAATACGGGGAGCTTGGCGAACACTGTACCTGCTACACATAGCATGTTAGCGGTGTCTTTGAGAGACAGTTAGCATTTAGCTTGAAGCGCCGCTGTGCAGCCAGCATGGCCTCAGCCTCTCAGTTAACTGCCCGTCGATCGGCTTGTGTCTTCGACGTCTTCGTCAGTCGGCTCTCGCGTCGATGTCGAGTGTGACCGGCAGCCCTGCAGAGTGTGCGAGTCCAATGTCGAAGTCTTACATATTGCACACAAAGTGCTGATTGTACCGAGAGCAGAGCGGACGTCTGTCAGTCTGCTTTAACTCCGCCCGCTCCAACGAACACATTCTTCCCTTTAAACCTCGACTCCACGCCAGGAAACATGCAACACGCTGACCTCTGACCCCCCCAGTGTAACCAGTGTAAACACAACTCTGGGATATTTGGTTTGACACGCTGCCTTCGTGCAGCTACTGCAGATCACCTTTTACAGATTAGTGGCCTCTGTTTCATGTGTTGGTAGTAAAAAGGTGGATGAACTCTTTTCTTTTCTGTGTTCAATTCAAACAAACTGGACTGTTTTTGCTACTTTTCACTGTTTTTCTTTTAAATATAAATGTAATACCTTAGGGTTTGTTTATTGACTGCAGGTCACACAAGATCATTTAATTCAAGATGTCTTTACTTTATAGACACAGATTGCTAATTAATTGAAAGGGGCAACAATATATTAATCAATAATAGATAGTAAGCTTTAAAGGCTTTATACAGTTGTTATTGATCATAATTGAATTAACTAATTAATTTAATTCCATTAAAGGGAGTGTCCAGTTCAGCACTTATTATGGACACATAAAAAAATCCAGAAAATGAAACTGAAAATATGAAAGTATATGTATCTGCCTTTGTCAAAACACAAGTATCAGTCTGGCTCTTATCAAAACTTAAAACATGAAGTACTTATTTTACTAAACATGGCAGGTGTGTTTTGTTGATACTACAGTACATATACGTGTAATTAAGTACTATTAATTACACATATTAAGGACTATGAGCTGAATGTTGAGGACCAAAAAGTGAACCACAAGCCCATAAAGAAAAGACATTTAAAGTCACTACTGACCACCTCTAACCAACTGAACCCACAATATCAATCAAAAGCCATTTTCATAGTTTCCTTGTCCGGATATTTGCTCACATGCCGGTCTTAATGCTCCGGTATTAATCACTGCGAGAGACCCAGAGAGCGCAGCATAAAGCTGTCAAAGCAGCAGCTGGTTTTTAGACCCTCCGGGACCTCCAGACACACCGGCTGCTCCCCGCCTACTTACCCGGCGACCAGGCTCCCGCATCTGGCCACAACCTCCACAAACAACCGGAGAGAAAAGTGGTTGTTCTTTTTTTATTTTGTATTATTTTAATTTTACATAAAAACCTCACTCTTTCTACTTATTAACCGGCTCCTTCCGCGGTATAAAGGTGTAAACTATAATGTCTGATAATTATTGTTAAATCTGTAGTAACGTTAATTAAACAAACGGCTCTTTCTTCCTCTCATAAGTTAACGTGACGCCACAAACCGCTCACGCGTTGCCCACAGGCTCGCGAGGGACGTTTGGCTGGCAGCGCGAGGACAAGTTTCTGTGTATTTAAAGGTGTCGGTGTCTGTCACTCACCACATGTAGCTAGTCCCGTCCAGGGGCTCCTCTGCTGCATGGGTGTGATGTCGGTGAGGCCGGGAGCGGGAAGCGGCGGACGGTCAGGAGGAAGAAGAAGAAGGAGAAGAAGAAGATGGAGGATTAAATTATAGTCCGTTTGTTTGTTTGTTTGTTATTTCTCCGCCATCGTCCGTCCCCCCCCCCCCCCCACCCTGCGGCAGCCTCGACCTCAACGCTCACTGAGCTCCACACACACAATGGTGAAGTGGAGCCGCGGAGGAGGAGGTGGAGGAGGAGGTGGAGGAGGAGATGTGTCACCGAGAATCGCCAGTCAAGCTGACCCGAACCGCCATTAATACCACTTCCTGTGATAAATTCCAAAATAAAACCAGTTTCTGGCTCTGCAGAACTAATCCATGCGGTTTTCTTTTGTTATTTATTTATTTTCCCAATTTTATTTGCAGCCAATATGAAACATATTTTGACAAAAAGAATACCAACTCAAGCTTGACTCACTTACTTTTTTCTCCAGAGCTTTCAACTGTATTTGATGGTCTTCATCCGTTTACTCATGTTGACATGTTAGCTCAGAATCTGTTGTAATACTTTATAAGATACAAATTTTGATATATTATCAAATATTAAATACATACAACATACAAGTATATTGCATTATAATGAATATATGAATTGATACAATAATGTATTCATAATGTGTCATTACACTAAAGGTATATTCCAGTAGCAATAATAATAAATACAATAGGAAAGATTAATAAAATAAACTTTTAAAATGACAAATTGATTAAATAAATCAATGAATGAAATACTGAATGTAGACATACAAAAAGTGCATGAATAATACACAAAGAATAGCATAAAACTATGTACACAATGTTCTTTCTGTTGTCAGTGTCATTTGTGTTTGACATCTTTAAAATAAAGTAATATTTAGTGCAGCTTTAAGAATTATTTCCCTTTAAATAGAAAAATGTACATACAGAACTAAACCAACAATTCAGCAATGTGTTTACATATTATGCAGCATGGCAATAACTTAATATATAAAACATATATTACTATATAATAATGAATATGACACTAATAATATACTGTATAGAACTGTGTTGAGAGGCAAATATAGAAAACAAGTCTTTATTAAGAGAAAGCTAAAGCTTTTAGTTTGAAGGCCAAATGGACGTGTGCAACATCCTCATCTCACTGTGGTGAGCTTGACGCAGCTCCTGCTGTGGCGTTCACAGCATACTGACAGAATAATGGTACAGTGTGGGACCTTTTGGAGACACATGGTACTTCCACACAGGAGGGCCCAAGGGTTTGATGTGACTCACCTGCTACGGCCCCTGAAGAGTCACCTGGTTCCCACTGAACACCTGCAGGTATGGGAAATACCCATTAAACAGTAAAAGTCCCGTATTGAAAATGTTGAAAACTTCAGTAAAAGTATGTAAGTATAATCAGGAAAAATGGAGAGAAATGGAAACGGACCTTGAACTTTGACCCCTCTTGCTTAAATATCTTCTGCGCAGGATTGTGGATCACGCTGCCTTGCATACTGCAAAATGCGACTAGATGTAGCAGAACATCCTGGTAATGTTGGAATACTGTATGTGACATACTATGTATTGGGACATACTGAATGAATTACATGTTTTATGATCTAGAAAGTCCACAAAAACAACGTACCGGATTGTCTTAATCCACAGTTCGTGGGTTCATAGGCACTCCAAATGTACGCGCACAAGAACTGAAAACATTTTTCATGATATGTCCCCTTTAAGTAAAAATATATAGGATTTGGTTAAAAAACACACTTGTTGTACATGTACGTCAAGTATTCTTTATACTACTGCAAACCATTCGTGGCAACGCTTTTAATGAGGTTTTCATACGTTTTAATTCCAATAATATGTTGTTGAACATAAGTCATAAGGTGGAAAAGAAACGTGCGTCACGAAACCTTGAAAGGTTCATCGGTGCGTCAGTGTTTCACAGTGTGGCCTGCTGCATCACTGAGAGCAGGTCCGCCTCCCTCATGGTAGATATCCCTCAGCTCCAGCCAGGATCACAGGTACCACCACTGCTAACCTGCTGCTAACTGCACATTACACAGAATAGTCTCATTTAACAGGAGCTCTTACTTCAGCTCCTGCAGAGTTTTCTGCCTGAGCGTCAGGCTGTTATTCCGGCTGACTGTTTTCTTGCTTCTGCTGCTGAGTGAAAAACCACAACTATGTGAAGCATTCCAGTTATTCAGTGTTGGACATCTCCGTAGTACTCACGCAGAGACAGCGAGCCCTTTCCTGTGACTCAACTGTGCTCTCTGAAACTCAGAGGGAACACTCACGCCCAGACTACATTTATTCCCACAGCTTTTTCTCAGCTTTTCATTTTAAACTTTATTAGCTCGGTTGTTGTCTTGCTGACTATTAACACACTTAATTAGACAGTTACAACAGTGAGAAATACCCACATATGATTTAAGGAACATATAATACAAGGTTTTTTTGTGTGTTTTGTGTTTAGTTACTGTCTATATTTTGAGTTTTTGAAGGTCTAGTTTAGCTTTATTTTGCTAGTTCTGCTCGCAGCAAAAGAAAGACCCAGTCATGTTATTGCAGTGTGAATAAATATATCAAATAATCAGAATCTTGGACTTAAAAGTACGCTGTATGTGTCATATATTGTAGTCGTTTATTTGCACGATATAGTCAAGAACAAGTTGTTTGATTGTAAAGTAACTTTTGATGCACAGCTAACATTAGCAACCACTAGCTGCTGGTCCTACCAGACCAAGTAACAGCAGCAAAGAATGCCTTTCATCACTGATGAAATAACTTTTTGTGAGGGAATGATTGTGTTGTTCCTTTTTAACTCGGTTTTTACACTTAAATTACAGCACAACGTCCCTGCATTTGAAGAAAAGAGCAGAGTTGTGCCTTTAAGATTGCCACAGACCACCAGGGACCCTTTCAAATACAGAGTATGGATAATGTGGTTGCTTCAGATGTGCACCATAAAAAGCACAATCTGGTGCCAAAACGTGGTACAGCTAGTTCCCATTGATGGGGTCATAGCTGCACAAATATTTGAATCACAGCTGCTGCACTTTTTAATTTATAATTCCAAATATAGGACGCTGTTTAAATCCTGCTCACGGTGAACTATCTGCACCGTGTGCTGAGTGTTTTCATCCTCTAACTTGCGGATGTCCGCCAGCAGCTCGTCCCGACGTCACAGCTGACACTCGGTGGCTGAGGAGAGTGAAAACCGGTCGGACAAGTTCGACCAAACACGCGCAGCCGTTCTTTCATCTCCTCCTGCCGGAAAACAGCGCTTCATTCTCCACTCAAACTCTCAAAGTGTGACGGGATCCTCCCGGTGCTGCCGCTGTTCGGTGACGTGCTGGTGAGGCCCGAGTTATAGGCAGCGCGTGACATAATTGCAGCCAGATGGGCAGAATAAAAAGAACCAGCAGCTGATCCCCTTTAAATGAACACGTGAGATAAGATATCTGGTTCACAAAGACAGACAGAGAGTATCTGAGAGTAAGTAGTACTTTTGACACTTCAAGTACATTGAGGTGATACTATTCTGTACTTTTACTTAAAGGAACAGTGTGCAGCATTTCGGGGGATACATTAGCAGAAAGGGAACATCATATTCATAACTATGTACCTCTAACTATAACCTGAAACTAAGAGCCGGTGTGTTTTCATGATCTTAGAATGAGCCCTTCATATCTAGACAAGGAGCGGGTCGTCTTCATGGAGTCCGCCATGTTTTCTACAGTAGCCCAGAAGGGACAAACCAAACACTGGCTCTCGAATTCTGCAACCACACCATTAAATACCCCCAAATCCTACATACTGTATCTATTCAGTAGGATTATGAATGCAGGACTTTTACTTTGTAGTACTTCTACATTACTGCATTGGTATTTTTACTTTAAGCCTATGGCCCACTGATGACAGTATTGCAATATTTATATATTTGCAGTGTTACGAACTGGGTGTCTGTGGCGTGATTCCCATAAAAAAAATGCTGTATTACAGTTATTCTCCATTGAATCCACACAAAAAGACTCCAGACTGATAAACTCTGAGCACAATTCCTTTTGTTTTCACTCTGACATCAATCCCCACTCTTTTGGCCATGCACCATATAAAACATGTGAAGAAGGACAAACTGCTGTGAAAGTACAAGTACAGTGTGATTAGGACCTTCTGTTTACTCTCTAAACAGTTTGTGTGCTTAACTCAGCCTGTGAGTGTCCACGTGACAGACCGGCGGCTACTTCACCACAACGTAAACCATGTTCACGCAGCACACGCACCACTTCATGTTTACGTTATTGCCGTGGATATGAGAACCTCGTCTCTCCGGGAACTAAACCACCAAGAAAAGGTAATTAGAAGACGTGGATCCAGGTCCCAAACAGCCGACGGAGGTGTAAAGCAGGAAGAGTAACAGTCTGTGGTTTTAGAGGGCTTCAAACACACTGCTGCTGTCAGGAAGAGAGGAGCTCAGCAAGGTGTTCCTGACACAGAGCAGAGGACTTTAACGGCTGCCATGGGTTGGACTGGACTATGCAGCACTGCTGGAAGAAGCAGGAGGTTTACTTAAAGGACCAGTGTGTGGCGTTTACTGACATCTAGTGGTGAGGTCGCAGATTGCAACCAACTAAATACTCCTCCGCTCACTCCTCCCTTTTCAAGGTGTGTATGGAATTAGGTCCAGCAATGAGGCCTGGGTCTCCAGCAGCGTGTCCGATTTTGTGCAGTGACGAGCAATAAGAATAACTATTTCGAAAGAGATGGTCTTGTTTACTTGTGTTTGTCATATAGAGGCATCAGTGTTAAACAGAGTTACTGCATTGCTTCTAAATGAGCTGCAAACAGGTTTTCAATCTGCTGTAAAAGACAAAACTTTTGGGCAAAACAACTTGAAACCACTGAAAAAAATGTGTCTGCTGAAGATCAGACCAAGCAAGGAAAATACCCACATTGCTCCTTCTAACTTCAGAGGAACCTTCAAATCAGGTCAGACTCCTCTAACAACGCAAAACACAAAGAGACACCGATCTCTCTGTACAGTGAAGGCAGCAGGAGAGAAACCACACACACACACACACACACACACACACACACACACACACACACACACACACACACACACACACACACACACACACACACACACACACACACACACACACACACACACACACACACACACACACACACACACACACAGAGCAGGCTAGAGGAAGAGCCGTCACATGTTTATGGGCTGAGTGAATGCCTTGGAGGATGTATGAGGACCCAGTAAACTGTCTTTAATTGTCACAACTACACAATACAGGAGACCGTTTCACAACCAAAGTATTCTAGTCAGCACAAACTACAGCTTACAAATGAATTAAACGATTATTGCGAAAGTTGCTAAATTCATTTCCCGACAGTCGACTGAGGCCGTCCCAGCCTTAAACTCAATTAGTCGTCAAAATGGTGTCAGCGTTAGTCGCCTCGGAGTGTCTTTGTTCGAGGACAGCTCTACAATCGAATAAGTGATTCATGTACTTGTACAAACTGTCGGGTACATTCATTTACAACAAAACATCAGACTCGATTAACGACTCGTATGTTTTGTCTGCAAGAAAATCTTCGTTTGTAACGTAACTAAAGCTGTCAGATCAATGTGAAGCAAAAGTACAAATGTAAAGACTCAAGTACAAGTACCTCAACTTTGTACTTTCAACTAGTTTGTTCGTAGTGTGCTGCTGCTGTTAATGAGGTGTGAGTGTGTGTGAGTGTGAGTGTGTGTGTGTGAGTGTGTGTGTGTGCGTGTGTGTGTACTGACAGCTGTGTGACACTGCAGGGCTGGTTCTTTACAGCGAGCCATCGGACGGATCAGCTGGTGAGCAGCCGACTGACTGAGACTGAACTTCACACATGGACTCATAATAACCTCCCTCCCCCCCCCGCCCATCCCTCCCTCAGCAGCAGTGGGGTGAAAGACTTCGGCGTCTGCAGCTGTCACAACCCCCCCCCCCCCACTTCACCCCCCATCATCACCCAGCAACCAGCTACAACCTCAGCCGGCAAACAGACCCAGCTACTCAAACCATCCTCCTCCCCCCATTCCACCACTGCTCCCTCCCATTCCTCCACACCAAAACATCTCTCTCTCGCTCTCTCTCTCTCTGCCTCTCTCTCTCTCTCTCTCTCTGCCTCTCTCTCTCTCTCACTGTGTGTTTTGTTTTGCAGCTGAAAGCAAACTGGGGGTTCAGCCCCACAAGAGAAGGGGGTTGGGGGGCTCATGCTCCCTTTTTCTTTTTTAAAGCTGAATATAATCAGAGTGTGCTGGTTAATGAGGGAGGACGGCTTCACACAGAAAACACTCTTTATGAACACAAGCGGTGGAAGAAGTATTCAGACCCTTTACTTCTGTAAAAGTACTAATACCACACTGTGAAAATACTCCACTACAAGTAAAAGTCCTGCAATCAAAAACTAAGTATTTAAGTATCCAAAGTAAAAGTATTTGTTGTGCAAAAGGTGTACAAAGAACAGAGGGGCTCAAATTACAACACACACACACACACACACACACAAAGGAGAGCGACTTCATTCCCATAGCTCATAGTCAGTTGATGCTATATTAATCTGAATATCGCATAAAGAAACTTTAAGTACATTTTGTTGCTAATACTTTTGTACCTTGAATGCACTTTTACTTGTAAGAGTATTTCTACACTGCAGTATCACCACTTTTTATGAATTCTTCTCTTCGCCTCTGCTTTTCCCAGAGCTTTCAACCATATCACACCTTCTTCTTCTGCAGTCGGATGAGCATCCACAGCTCCTGAGCTCGCGAGGCAACACCAACGACTGGACACACTCCACCCGCCTGCATGAATCATCGCTTTGTATGCAGACGCT
This sequence comes from Melanostigma gelatinosum, assembly GCF_949748355.1. NCBI lineage: Eukaryota > Metazoa > Chordata > Actinopteri > Perciformes > Zoarcidae > Melanostigma > Melanostigma gelatinosum. Next base: position 24,319,628 of record NC_136644.1, on the reverse strand, counting down.
GCCCTCAGCTGGTGTCGCGCGGTAACTGCACCAGAAGAGTTTCGTGTTGTGTGTTTAAGTACATGACGTCATGAAGTAAGAGCAGGAACCTGAAGGTGCATTCAAAGCCCTAAAGGACTTTCCAAGTCTATTTTCATACAAGACCCACTGTATGCTGTAAACATTCATTGTGTTATAGATTATACTGCTTTATGTAATTAAATACTTTTATTTCTATATTTTATCTTACATTCCATGCTATATTATACCGTTTTATTACATTATATTTGTTGTATTTCTATAATACAACAAATATAAGTATAATATTATTATGGAGTACGCTGTTGTACTAGATGGTATCAGAGCCAGTACTTCTCTATTAGGTTATTAGTTTACACCACAACAAAATGTTAAAATAACTTGTATTCGCTCACGAGTATGAATAAAAGATGTTAGACTTTTACTTGTCACACTAACGGGCTTATTGCTCTACCAAAGTTATCCAGCTAAATAAAACCTTTTTCAAGACAGATGAGAAAATTATTTGTATTTTGTGGCATCATTTTTTAAAATCAGTTAATAAACCGGCCTTTAACGCTTTATGAAATACTATTATCTTGAAAAACATACACGTACGATTAGACTAAACCAATGTGGGACCAATTATGATGTTGTGCTAATTAAATAGAACAGACTTGGCTGAGAGGACGTGGAGCTCCTTTCACATTGGATTATGTTTGCTGATTTTTCATTGTGCGGACTGTCCCTTTGTGTGGGTGGACATGTTTGCACCTTTGCATTTGTTCGTACGCGTTAATTATGTAGTATGGATTCTAATTTCCTCAACTTTTTTCTCGTCGTTTTAACGAGCAGAGAAAATGTTCTGTCAGTTCTTCTGACTGATTTAACAAATAATAGAAACTTTAAAACTGAAATGTGACTTTCTAACTTCAGGGTGAAGTTTAACTTTGAGAGCCTAAATGAATCGTTGCATATTTTCGTTGGAGAAAAACTGTCACGCTGCAGAACTCTAGGCCAAAGATCATCATTCCTCTCAGCTTACCGGACAACAAGTGTGAAGAAAGTGAGAAGGACAAAAAAATAACAACGCCATGAGGACCAGCAGTTACCAAAGATCTCCTTCATTGTTTAATAGTAGACACCGTGCCACAAAAATGTCATGTCCGCAGCCACAAATCACGTGCCGAGATTACTAATTCCATCTATGAATCATGTCATTCGCTTGCTTCTCTACACAATTTGCAAATCACTTCTTACATTTATGTATAAATATATACAGTTTATAGATTACTCTCGCGCTGGGATGGTGGTTTTTCGTTTCTCCTGTTGCGGTTGTGCTGTCGGTTGAGGAACATTAGCAGAGAAAACACGCGGCTGAACGTCACGTCTCCCAATGCAGCACATGCTTATTGTGTCGTGAAGACCCAGCAGAGCACACAGAGCCGAATATAGATATATACACACAGGAATGTTGACTGCTATCATACAATGTGGATTCTTTAAGCAAGAACTCACGACTGTGGGCATACGAGGGGAACACGCCGACAACACAAGAGCACCGAAGGCATAAATGTCATGTGAATCTCCTGCCACAAAGGCACTGGCACCACGTTTTTTTTAATTTTTTTTTTAAAGGGGCGACACTGTGAAGTTGGGAGCAGGCGACGTAACCGGTTTCCTGTCGAGCAGGACACCTCGCTCACATGCACCCGAGGGGAGCATGTGATCTGATCTGAACGTGCGTGATGCTGGTTTTAAGCATGTGCTTCATTTGAAGAGTTTACCGATTCGTACATGTGAGGAGATTCAGGGCCAAAGTCGCGCTGCTATCTACAGCCAAATAAAAGACAACTGTGTGTGGGGTGTGGGGGGGTTCCTCTGTTTTTTTTTAGAAAAGTGACTCATTTAGCAAACTCAAAAGGAAGAGCAGGGACAAACAAAAACAAAACAAAAAGAAGAAGAAAAGCTGAATACGTGTGTTTTCTTTCATTGGTTAACTTCACACACTGTTAAAATTGTATACATTTAGTTTTTTTTCCAGTACGAGTGTGTTTTGGTAAAGTAAGAACAGAAAAAAAAAATGAACCGCCCAGTGTGTTCGGTGGGTGAGGATGGGCTTACCGTCCTATTGCTGACTCTGAAGGGTGGGATGGGAATCTGGTGTAACTGCGCACACACTTACAAACCGGTCCACTCAAAGTCTTCCTCTTCCGTCTTTCCCTCCCTCCCTCTCTCTCTCTCTCTCCCTCCCTTTCCCTGTGGAGCATGGTAACATTGAGACTGGTCGTGGGCTCGGGGGGGCATGGCTGTTTTCAGGGTCTCAGCAACAGCCTCCGGACGAGGTGTTGACTGGCTTGCTCTGGATCTTCACGTTGGACTTCTCCGAGGATCCGGCCGTGGCCCCGGGGCCCATCCTCTTCTTGATCTCGGCCGCCATGGTCATGAAGGCTTGCTCTACGTTGGTGGCGCTCTTGGCGCTCGTCTCCAAGAAGGGGATGCCCAAGTTGTCGGCAAATTCCTGGTGAGCGAATAAAGGAGGATTTAAGTAAATTTAATTCAATGACAACAAACTACCAGCTGAGGAAGGTCATGTGACAAGACTGAAAGCTCCGTATTCATCTGCAACGTCCTCTGTAGCTCCGTATCGTCACATTCTAAGCCCGCCCACTTTGTAGCCGTCCAATAAGATGTGAAGGATTTGATTGAAATCCCTCTCGCTGAAATATTAAATTTCGCTGAGGAATAAATACGTCACACTAAAGTTAAAGACGCTTAATGGCAGGTAATATTCTGACCCAAGACAATCTTGTCCACTTAAAAAAAAAAGGTCCACTTGCTTTCTTTTCCCCAGAGCTTTCAACCGAATCTCAGTCTTCTTTAGCCGTCATGGGAGGCAAACACGGCTGTGTGAGATACAGTTGAAAGCTCCAGCAACGGATTCAAAGTGGACCTCGAGTTAAAGGAATAGTTTTCAGGATGTCTGGAGCATCATTGTCACACACACTGGACCTGCACCAGTCTGATAATAAAGCACTGACCAAGCGGTGTGTGCAGCCATGTTTTGAACACACTGAGCATATAAACTATTCGTCACTCTTGAAATATATTGTAACCAACACAGGGCTGGACGATATGGCCACAGATATACGATCGCAATACAGGTCATTTCATATCTCGATAACTTTATATATTTCCACAGGTATTTTGTTTATTTATAAAGTTATAAATCAGTCCTATAAGAGGAGCAGGCAGACGGAGCCTTTAAGATTTGCTTAGGACCTGGTGTATGTTTAAATGTCTTATTAGGAAATGTTAGTTGAAATGGTTCACCTTTAACCTCAGCTTGGAGTGGGTGGGATCAGTACACACGCACCGAAATGACTTTGCAATGAGCAAGTCAACGCTTGTATAAATATAAATGTAGAACCTAAATATGGCTCCTATCATACGAGGTGGCTCGGCCATCAACTTCTAAACAGACCACCCAGCTGTCTGACCAGCAGTTGGACGCTCAGTCACTTACAAGCTGATGTTTTCCAAAAAAAAACCTCTACTCATCAGAATTCCAAGGCTATGAGCGTGAGACCACAGTGGCAGGACAGAACAGACGGCTGACAGTCAGCAAATTATTATCTCATTAGAAACTGTTACACCGACAGTTTAACCCATTTTTTAAATAAAAGGTCCTCACAGACGTGAGTTCACACGCCGTCCGCTCACCTTAGCTGTGGTGTAATCGACAACCTTCTTCGTTGTGAGGTCACACTTGTTGCCTACTAGCAGCTTGTTGACGTTCTCGCTGGCGTAGCGGTCGATCTCCTGTAGCCACTGTTTGACATTATTGAAGGACTCCTGCGGAAGGTAGAAAAATAAGAACTTGATCCACACGACGCCAGCTGACACTGAGAAAAGAAATGTCAGTGCAGAAAAGGCAAAGATATGTTTTACGGTCATTTAGACTCAATGTCTTCATTCCAACGTTTGTCCACAAGAGAAAAAAAGTTTACTTTTACACGATTAACGATCAAATTTAAGTAACTGTGTATAGCTTTATACATTTATACATTTATAAATATATAATATATAAATATATAATTTATACATTATATATCTACGAGTAGTTCTTATGTTTTTATTTCCTTTGTCTCTTTATCTGGTTTGCTTCGTGTGCCGCTTCGACACGTAATTGTCCATAAAGTGTTATCTTATTAAATACTCATTAGAATTCCTCTGGGACTGGATGATGACTGGGCGTTGTAGTGTTTTTTTTCAAGGACACATTAAAGCAAACGCTATTCGTCCTGGAGAAGCACTGACCTGATCCGTCACGTCGTAAACCACTATAATGCCGTGAGCTCCTCTGTAGTAACTGGACGTGATGGTGCGGAACCGTTCCTGGCCGGCCGTGTCCCACTGAGAAAGCAAAGCGGAGCTCGTCAGTCCAAACATTCTCCAAAGTTTATCACCGACTTATCTATTTACTGCTCCATTACGCGACGTTCCTCCTTACAATCTGAAGTTTTATGGTCTTTCCGTCCAGCTCGATGGTCCTGATCTTGAAGTCCACACCGATGGTACTAATGTAGCTCTCTGTGTACGTGTCATCCTAGGATAAAACACAAACGTCAGCCATCACAGCGCTGACAAGGACAGACGTAAAAGCCTGTTGTGTAACAGTGGACGACTTACTGCAAACCGGAGAAGGAGACAAGACTTTCCGACACCAGAATCACCGATCAGGAGCAGCTTGAATAAATAGTCACTGTGACAGAGGAGGAAAATGAACATTACAAAAGTAATTATGAATAACAGTCAAAACACCTGCCAGGTACAAAATCACACAATAGTAGGCTTGTTAGACTAAATGCCTTTGTGCTTCATCAGTCAATTAACTTATTAACTTCGTCATTGAATGTTTGGTCAGATTCTGACACATATTGTTTTCTCATCTGATATTTGTACAGTTAATTATTGGATTGATGTTCTTGAGTAGTTTGTATTATTTTGTTAAATGTTAAAAAATGTGTAGAAAATGTGTTCATGCTCAGCTATGTGAATTATTTATTTATTTATATATATATATATATATATATATATATATATATATATATATATATATATATATATATATATATATATATACACACACTGTTATGTCTTTTAGTACTATGATTAAGGTGTCATAGCCACATTAAACAATTATAATTCATTTGTAAATTGACAGAAGATAAATCATCAACAATAGTGTTAACGGTTTATCGTTTAGGTTTCTCAGATTCAGCGTAATTGTAAAAGGTGAACTGCATATATTTGGGGTTTGGACTGTTGGTTGGTCAAACCAATCCTGAATTTTTTCAGAGTAAACAACTAATCCATAATCGAAACAAACATTGGATTTATTCATATTATAAGTATTCGTAAGCTGCAGAACTTTAGCAGTGGTGGAACTGAACGAAGTATAGTCACTCAAGTACTGTACTTAAGTAGGATTTTGGTGTACTTTTACTCTACTGGAGTATTTCCCTTTCATGCTGCTTTATATTTCCAATCCACTACATCTGAGAGGTAAACATTGTCCTCTTCACTGCACTACATTTACTTAACAACTTAAGTTGCTTTGTAGATTTAGATCATTAACAAAAATAAACACATAGGCAAGTTATATACTATAGGTTAAACTACCCAGCAGTATATAAAGTGATTGGAATAGTGTGCACCTTTAGCTGCACGTTAAAGTGATGAACACATGAATGCAGTGATGATAATAGTATCATGTGAACGTGTAGTGGGCCACTCTGCAAAATGAGTACTTTTACTTTCGGTACTTAGACGACACACCAGGCAGGACTTCAGGGCCTTCAGTTTGGTTCCAGAGTACATTTTGATGCCAATACTTAGACGATGTTTTTGAAATGCAGGACCTTTTGTTTGTAAACAGTAAACGACTGATCCAATGAATCCATATGTATGACGTCATCTAACTTAACTCCACATCATCATCATCATCAGGGGAGCAAATTCAGCCACTTCCTGTTTTCGGGTGAATCACTTTACAATGAAATTAAACGATAAACCTAAAACCAGATGAGTTGAGATTCATCGATTGGCTTCGTGATTACCGAACTATCAAACTGTCACTATGTGTCTTAAGTGTCAAACACAAAATCCTCCAGTGTCCGGTATACGTAGCTACTCCCGTTAGCTGACCTACTAGCTACTAAATGCTACTTCCATCTAAAGTTACCACAACTGGGCTTACACAACATTGTTGACGTGCTACACGAATACTTAGTTGATTTATTCGGCGTTATATTGACCAGACAGTTGCTGACAAACGTTGAGTTGATAAATATCAACGCTGTCATTCGATAGTGCGTACACGGTAACACAGCAGTTAGCTTAGCACTGAAAGACAAAGCAGCTGACGTTCATTTTGTACGGTGTGCTAACGTTAGCTTCTCCGGCTAAGCTAACGTTAGCTTAGCTTCTCCGGCTAAGCTGACAGCTCAACCGGACCTGTCATAATCGAAATTTGTACTTACTATTCGGGATTCATCGTTGGACTACAGATTATAAACTGATGTTACTGTGAATACAGCTGGTACGTCGTCGTAGATTAACCTTAAAGCTGGCCGTGTGTAGTGAAGAAAAGACGCCGTTTTTTCCCGTTAAGAACTGGCTAAACTGGTTGTCGCAGCCAGAACAGCATAATCGAATCAAATATGGCTGTCAGCAATACCGAACCCGGAAATACCAGAGGATATGAATCATGGGTAGTGTAGTCTTGTGGCAATGGGCGTTTACCATCGATGTATGCGAGTCCTGCATTCAAAATGATGACGCCTACAATTCGGTGAAAATCATGATTCTATCAGGATTTATTTCATACAATTACAACTAATAATTATTGTAATTCTGGCACACTCTGCAGATTGTTTCCCCCTTAAATCAAGTTAGTTTGTTTGTGAAAATAGTTTGAAATCACATCAAAATTACCCAGAGCCCAAAGTGACAGCTTCACAATGTTTGTTTTGTCCGACCAACAGGCCGAAACCTCGACATTATTACTGAAACATTACAATTATTACCATTATTAAAAGAAAAAGCAGCAAATCTTCACATTTGAGAATCTGGAAACAATGAAAGGTTTTTGCATTAAAAAATATCTTCAGTTATTATCAATCCAATCAATTTACAAAGTAACTGGTAACTCAAGCTGGGAGATAAAAGGAGTGTAGAGTACAATATTTCCATCTGAAATGTGGAGTAGAAGTATAGGGCTGTCAAGTGATAGCAGCCATATAACATTTGATGAAATCTTTGACACTGAAACAGACAGGTAATGTGCAGCAAATCCCAAACTAGGAGCTCAAAGAGGCCAAGAAGGTTGATAGAGCTGCAGAGATGGTGATGTGTCTCACTATCATTTCAATATTATGAGCGAAGCCTATAGACATATTTATAAGTGGAGATTTTACATAAATACATTTTGGGCTTTGTAATGAGTTTGACATAATTAATTCAAGTGCATAAAAAACAACTCAAGATTTTTCCATTTGCTTTTATTTATTTCTAAAAAAGATATAGTACAATAAAGAAAAATAAATTGGATTTTAAATGCACACTGATCAGACAATTGAAGGTACTGTATGTGTAGATTTGCAACCTCAAGAACTTTAATGGATTATTGCTTCTGTGGAAATTCATTCCATGATTTTTTGGCACTCTTGCTAAATCTCTTGCTATAATCAGCATGGAGAAATGTATGTCTTGCAGCAGTGAGTAACACATTGGAGAAAAACAAAAAGCAATGAGCAAATCAATCAGATAAAAAGACATTATACACTGAGAATTACAGATGATTATGTTCTCTTACTGAACATTGATCGTTTTCATGCATAATCAAATAATTTGTCTACTTAGTGCCATTGATAGGAGAGATGATCAGAGGGGTGGAGTTTTTACCACCATCATTAGGACAAGGACCAAAGTACGGGTGGAGTTTCTCAGTGAAGGAGCAGCCAGTAAAGCAATACATCAGAGCTGCAGCATCTACGTCATAGAAAGAAACTAGACCCTCGTTATAATCCACAAACACCCCCACCTTCTGAGGCCTCCATTGCAGACGGAGATAGACATCAGGGCCAGCAAAAGCTTTGTACTCATTTTCATTTCTCAAACATATCGTCCAATAACCCTCCTGAGGACTCGGCTGGATGTTCTCTTTCCTGTTGATCGACTCTCTGGCCACTCCTAAAGTCCATTTAGTCTTCCCTTTAACTTGAACCTCATAGTAAAGTCTTTCTGAAGATATACTCTGCTTTCCAAAGACACACATACAGTTAGAAAATCTCTCTGGGTTCTCTGGGAGATTCTTCTTTTCATCACAATGATTCACTTGTTTCCCATCATCAGAAAGACTGAGTTCAGGATGAGCTGTGTCAGGATCAAGAGTCACATTTCTGGCGTATTGTTGGATCCACTTCAGCTCAGCTGTAACACACTTGGTAATCCTTGCACTGAGTGTCTCCTCCAGCTGAGACACAGCTCTCACCACCGTCCCTCTGCATGACGCTGCATGGATGCTGACTTCTGTCCAGTCTTTGGTGGGTGGAGCAACTTTCAGGGATGGGAAGCTTTGGAGGAGATGGAGGTGGTCTTCAGAGAGTGAGAGCTGCTCCACCTCCATGCTTCTCTTCTTCAGCTCAGAGATTTCCTGTTCCAGCTCTTTGATAAAGTATTCCGCCTGTTTCTCTGTCGTTCTCTGCTTCTCTTCAATTGTCTCAATGACCTCGTTCATGCCTCTCTCGACAGACTCCATCAGGATTGTGAAGATTTGAACACCTTCTGCGATCTCTGTGTCTGCGTTTTCCTTGCTGAGGTTGAGTAACCGTTTGATCTTCTGTATCCTTACTTGTCTCTCCTGGATCATCTGCTGAATTTCATCACCTGTCCTCTCCACCTCGGCCTTCTTTTCGTCATATTCGTCTCTCAGAGGAACAACATCGTGCGTCTTGTGGTCGAAAACAGTGCAGAGCATGCAGACACACATCTGGTCGGTCTTACAGAACAGCTCCAGAGGTTTATCGTGCTTCGTACACATCCTGTCTTCCAGGTTCTCCACAGGGTCGATCAACTGATGTCTTTTCAGGCCTGACATTGTCAGATGAGGCTCCAGGTGAGTCTCACAGTAGGAGACCAGACACACCAGGCAGGACTTCAGGGCCTTCAGTTTGGTTCCAGTGCAGACGTCACAGGGAACTTCTCCTGGTTTGGACTCTTGTTGCTCTGAGCTGCTGGTTTTCTGTTGAGCTTCCTCTCTGAACCGAGCAACCATCTCAGAGATGAAGGTGTTGATGAGAAGTTCAGGTTTTGTGGTAAACATCTCTTTACACATGGGACACTTCCATGGGACACTAACATTCCAGTGTTCAGTGATGCACTTTTTGCAGAAGTTGTGTCCACATGATGTGGTGACTGGATCAGTGAAGACATCCAGACAGATGGAGCACAGGAACTGATCTTCAGATAGTAGACAACTGGCTGCAGCAGCCATGTCTTCACACTGGGAACACAAGTGAAAGTGGGGAAAAAGAAATAAGTTGAATTTGCAAGAAAAGATGAACATCCACAAGGACGGAAAACAGCGAGCACAAATTAAACATTTATTCAAAAACAAACGAAGACTGAGCCAGGCTAACTACCAAAAGAGGTGGAACCAAGTCCCTGTTTTAAAATGTAGCAGAAGACAGGCAAGTCCCAAGCTTAACATTTGGGATTCAAGTCTTTATAAAGGCTGTAATGTTGTTTACTACAGTTAATGCTGTTGCAAAAAGTAAACACCAACAATATCAAAATGACTTGTATATTGGTACAGTGTATTCACACCATATTGTCCTGAAAACATTTATGAAAAGAGGTGCTCTTCTGAATTCAAGTCCTAGACATTTAAATGTTATTATTCATTCACAACAGCAGGTGGCACTTGTGCATAAAAGGTTTGACTGGATTAAGTACAATCAGTTTACAACTCCAGCGACAAAGAGAGATGTGCAGTAGTTGTTCTGGCGTCGGAAAACAACAACTCCAACAAGATGAAAAAAGCTATATTGTCACCGCAAACTGTTTTATTTCTTTTTACTTAACTGCATCTAGGGAAGTGTTCAGGAACACAGCCACTGGTGCATCTGAATGACGTATTAAATGATATTTTTCAGTAACAAGATCTTAAGAAAACAACATCAGTTGAACCATTTACTTCATATGTCGAAGGCAACGTTAGAGTTAATGCTGGTTGATGAAAAAGGGGAAGGACGATCACACCCAAGGTTTCTCTCAGCTGCTTGCCAGAAGACATAACAACATTAAAAAGTGAAGAAAGTTGCCAACATTGATGGGCTCCCAATCCATTGCTTAAAACTAATAATAGATACTTATTTGGTGTTTCCCATACTTTACGAAATGAAAGGACACATTCAAAATATATTGGGAGCTCATATGTGTGGCACAGATTTTTTTTCCCACTTTAACAGTAAATATTATCAGTTGTACTCACCAGTGATTGTCAGAGACCCTGCAATGTTGAAAGGCCTGAGGTACTCTTGAAGTTTTCTTCAGAGAGAAACAAAGAGACTCATCTCGACTTCAGCTCTACTTCGCTCTGACAAACTTTCAGATTCATTTGAGGCGAAAGTAAACACTTGCTGGTAGACTTTCCTGTCAGGCAGGATAATGATCCCGCCTCTTCTGGTGGGGGAGGCACATCTTAAACACTTCCAATCACTCCCAATATTTATCAATTTATTGATCAGAACAATGTTTATTTTATAAACAATAACAAATGATGTTCATTGCTTTTGCAACATTTGGAACATTTCAGTTGGTTTGGTTCTTATTTCTTCCCAAACAGGAACTTTTTTACAACCTTTTTATTTCGCCTTGTGGGAGGCAAAAAAAACTGTCCTTGTTTAGGCAAAGATGGACTTTACATTTCCCACAGTAGACATGGGAGAAGTGATTGGCTGTGCATTGCTTGCATCTCTGTCTGGTTTCCCATGTTGGGAAGTGATCAATGCCATCCTTTCTCACATCAGGAGGCACACTAGAGTTTGGCCTTTTGCGTGGGGGTGCTGCGTCCGGTTCTGTGGAAGAGTAGATTTCAACCAAAGTCATGAAAACTCAATAATATGGTACAATGTTTTTTATTATAGATATAAATGGTTACAAATCTTGATAAAAAATAAATACAAACTCAGCTTTGGGGCTTTTCTTATTCCTTACACATTGTATATAAATAATATATAAACAATGACCTAACCCAAAGAAGCAACCTTTATGGATATCAAAGAAAATTAAGTACATATAACAACAAATTCTAAAGCACCCCATCCCTCTATGATATCCACTTTAGTTTAACTGCACAGTATTAAGGCTCCTTTGTAATCTAATTGATAATCCAAAGCTTCAAATACCGATCTAAGACAAAAGTTTTATGGTGAAATTCAATAATCAAACTTAAACAAATACTTGCTCCATTTGAAAAGTTTAGGTTAGCTGGTTGATTAAGAAATTAGAAAAAGAAGATGCAATCTAAAAGATTTTTCATGAATTCCCCCTAAATAGTTTTTACACGAGAAAAAAAACAATTTTTACCCTGAACAATAATTACACATACACAGTAAATACTTTTTTAGGTTTGACGCCACAACATGCTTAATATTCCTAACAATAGTGGGCCCAGCAGGGTTGGAGAGCTAATTAATCATATTGGACTCAACATGTTGCACTAGTTTGCAGTCAGGTCATACATAATAATAGATATATGAGACACATCAGTATCCAACATAAACCCCAAACTCGAGAGCAGTTACACGATATAAGCTTGTTCTTAGGTCATTTTACACTCTGACGCCTGTAGAATTATCCTGTTATGAAAATAAAAACTCATTATGAGAATTTCTCCTCTGGCGACCATCAAAATCTTGCAAGTTTGCTCGAATCCAAGTGGAATTTTCAGTAACTATTGTTAAAGTCAGAGTTTATTTACAAATCTTTTTTTGATTTTGTCAAATTGAATCTGAAGTAATCAAATTCCTGAATTGAGTCAGACTGGAGTCTGAAATGATTCGTCTACTCAGTGTGAATGACAGGAGAGATGATCAGTGGGGCAGAGTTTTTATCATCATCATTCAGACCCGGATTGAAGTATGGGTAGAGTTTCTCTTTGAAGGAGCAGCCAGTGAAGGAGTAGATAAGAGCTGCAGCATCTACGTCATAGAAGGAGACCAGACCCTCCTCATAATCCACAAACACCCCCACTGTCTTGGGTTTCAATTTAAAAAAGAGAGAGACTGGAGGGTCATTCAAAGCTTTGTACTTGGTTCTTTTCCTCAACCATATAGCCCAGTAGCCATCCTCAGGACTCAGTGGGATGTCTTCCTTCCTGTTGATCGACTCTCTGGTCACTCCTAAATCCCATGCAGTCTTTCCTTTAACCTGAACCTCAAAGTAGAATCTGCCTGCAGAGAAGCTCTGCTTTCCTAAAACACAGGGATTGAGAGAAAATCTCTCTGGGTTGTCTGGGAGATTTTTCTTTGCTTTACCAGGATTCACTTGTTTTTCATCAGCAGACAGGATGAGTACAGGATGAGCTGTTTCAGGATCAAGAGTCACATCCACTGCAAACTTCTGGACCCATTTTAGCTCTGCTTCAAGCAGCCTCTCCATCACTTCACTGAAGGTCTCTTTCAGCTGAGCCACAGCTCTCGCTACGGTCCCATCATATGATCGTGGACAGACTCCGACTTTTGTCCAGTCCTTGGTGGAATGAATTGCTTTCACGGATGGGAAGCTTTGGAGGAGATGGAGGTGGTCTTCAGAGACTGGGAGCTGCTTCACCTCCATGTTTTTCTTCTTCAGCTCAGAGATTTCCTGTTCCAGCTCTTTGATAAAGTTGTCAGCCTGTTTCTGTGTCGTTATCTGCTTCTTTACAATCGTCTCAGTGAGCTCATAGAGGCCTCTCTCAACAGACTCCACCAGAGTTGTGAAAACCCGAAGGCCTTCTGCTTTCTCTATGTCTGCGTTCTTCTTGCTGATGATGGCCAACTGTTTGATCTTCTTAATCTTTAACTGTCTCTCCTGGATCATCTGCTGAATCTCAGCCTCCAGATCGACCTTCCGTTCTTCATATTCGTCTTTCAGAGGAACAAACTCATGTGTATTATGGTCTGAACAGATGCAGAGCGTGCAGACAAATGTCTGGTCGGTCTTACAGAACAGCTCCAGAGGTTTATCGTGCTTCGTACACATCCTGTCTTCCAGGTTCTCCACAGGGTCGATCAGCTGATGTCTTTTCAGGCCTGACATTGTCAGATGAGGCTCCAGGTGAGTCTCACAGTAGGAGACCAGACACACCAGGCAGGACTTCAGGGCCTTCAGTTTGGTTCCAGTGCAGACGTCACAGGGAACTTCTCCTGGTTTGGACTCTTGTTGCTCTGAGCTGCTGGTTTTCTGTTGAGCTGACTGTCTGAACTGAGCAGCCATCTCAGAGATGAAAGTGTTGACGTGCAGCTCAGGTCTTCTCTTGAAAACCTTTTTACACATTGGACACATGTATTGGCGTGTATTGATATTCCAGTTTTCAGTGATGCAACTTTTGCAGAAGTTGTGTCCACATGATGTGCTGACTGGATCAGTGAACACATCCAGACAGATGGAGCACAGGAACTGATCTTCAGATAGCAGATAATTGACTGCTGCCATGCTGCAGTCAACATGCTGTACACTGGGAGCACAAATTAAAGTGAGAAAAATATGAACACATTTATATTAATATATATATAAACAAATACAAACATTTTTGAGGAAGGTGATTCATTTCTCAAACAAACAAGCGTTATACAAGCTTCTAGATGAGCTCAGTCCTTAATTGAGGATCAAAGGCTGCTCAAGTGTTTGTATGAAAAGAGAACAACATATACAGCTGAAGATTTTGTTAATGCTGCTGATTGAAATGTAAATATAATTTGTACTCACCAGAGTTCGGCAGATTCTTTACTGTGCTGTTGAAATGGACTTGTTGGTCTCCGTTTACTTTGTCTTATCTCAAATCTGCTGTCGCTCTGACAAACTTTCAATTTCTCTTTGAGTTATGTGACGTTGTAACAGGTATAACCACATGCCAGTCTAGTCACCTCGTCGAAACCTTAAAGTGGAATTACCCTTCTGAGGCCAATCAGAGCTCTGTGGATGGGATTAAGAATGTAAAACCTCTTTCTGTCAGAGCCAGAAAAGTACCTACTTTCCCGATAGGCAGTGAACTAAATCAAATGGACTTTACACATGACTCTGGTGATGCAACTTCTTTGAACAGTTGCAGAGAAGTTCTTGATTTACGTCGCACATGTGATTCATTCAGCTTGGCATCAAGGCAAGGTAATAAGGGCCTCTTTAAGGCACCTCCAGGTGTACAGGTGTACTTCTACTGCTATCTGACTCCCTTCAGGGCCCTGACATTCCTGATATAACCCATGCAGCACTTTCAACTTCTCTCCCCAGGCTGGGAGAAGCACAGGACAGTTACGTCCGGCTGACAATGTCAAACAGGGAAGCCAGAAAAACATTGTTTTTGTCCTTAGTCAAATCAGATTGTATACATAGTCATGAAAACTGAATAAGTCTGATTTTTTATGGAGATCTTTTTTATTCGATTTATAAAACTTACAGGTCAAGCTAAAAATAACACAGTCAGATGTTTGTCTTTCCTTGATTGTTTCTTTTGTAGAAGTATAAAGTATACATCTTGTTACATCACGTAAAAACAAAATACTAAAATAAAATTGTATCAAATATGAACAACAAGAAATCCGCCTTTTTCTAGATTTTCTCTCAAATCATGACATTGAATAAAAATGGTTAAAATAGGTTTTTAGATGTTTTAGACATGCCTCACTGAGAACAGTGCAGACCAAACACTCTTCCCTTTGTACAATTGATGAGACTTGATGTGAATAAGCACTGATGAAATCATGTTCGTCTCACTATGATAGATGATGCAGAAATCAGAAATTGTATGTCATTCCACAAGATTCCCAAGATGACGTACAACATGTTTTTGCAACATTGGACACACTGGTGTATCTGATAGGACTGGAGAGATTAGTGTATGAATATTTGGAAACTGTCAACTGTTAACTGTCGAAGCGGTCAACTTTTGAGATGCATCCCATAACAACATTAAGGGTCTTCAGTCATATAGCAGCTCTGTGAGGCTGTACTACATGATGATCTCTGCTAAATGCTAACATCAGCATGCTAACAGACAGTGATAATGCTATTTTATTTACATATATTTTGGTCGGATATGAAGTTGACCTTGTTCCCCTTGTTGATGTAGCATGTTAGCAAACATTAGCTTTTCCCTAAACACAATTTCCAGCGGAGGCTTATGGGAATTTCGATTTAGTCTCAAAGGTATTTGGTCATAAACCAAAGCATTGGACAAATTCAAAGGTTGACCGGATGATGGCGCAAGATGACATTTCAGTAGATCAAAGTTGTTATAATTCATCCTCTGGGGACCATAAATGTGTTCACCATTATCATGAAACCATCCAACAGATATTTCACTCAATAACTAAGAATTCAATCTCATGGTGGCGCTTCGGTAAAAGTCAGATGATCACTAAAGTCAGCAGGATACATCATCAGGGGACCATGAATGTCTTCACCACAATGTATCAGGAATGAAGCACATCACTCAAAATCTGCTAAAATAAAAATAGAAATATAATGCATACAACCAATGAATCTGTAGATTTTGTCCAGAGTTAGGATCGGACGACCCAGATGAAGGCAACAAGCCGAAATGCGTTGGTCAAGACAATAAAGTGGTTCTGTATGCAACAAATGTCGCTGGAGTTTTGACCTCGATAGGATCAAGTCAGTTTGGTGCAGGTATCAAGTCTCGACTTTCCAGTTGGCGATCCTAAATTTTGTGTTTCAACTCCTAAACAGCAACTGAGTAATTCTTAATAGTGTGTTAAAATACTGTAAATGATAAATTGTAAAACTGTCAATGATAATATGTGGTCATAATAATTGTTATATACAGTACAGCAGTAGATACCAATTTAGCACAGAATAAAAAAAACAGTGTCAAGGTTCAAACAGGTTGATCATAGAAACTCTATGAGGAAAACACTCAACATTACTATTGGAGCATGAAGTACAGAGCGGGAGCTGGTTTACACGAAGTAATACTCATGATTAGCCATACAGAACATACATATATGAACAGTATTATCCATCTGTTCATAACCACAGTTAGATGTTTTAGATGTTCCTCATTGTTGACACGAATATAACTGTAAGCTGTATTCCCTTTAGGTTTCATTTAGGTGAGAGATTCATAAATGATAATCACAAATCATGCTGTGAATGACGTGAATGTCTTCTCTCTTGTGTTCTTGGCTAAGAATCTTCCTCTTGTTGGGAAGGGGAAGTTCATCAACATATTTCCAAGTAAAGTCACGTCACAAATGAAAATGAAATCATCAAACTCATGACTTGAGTCCAGTGACAATAGTCCACACCTTTGTTTGTTACCTTGTATAATCCAGAATCGTTTTAGAGACAATAAAGTGATCCGTTTACTTGTGATTGACACAAGAGATGATTATAGGGGTGGAGTTTTTATCATCATCGTTCAGTCCAGGATTGAAGTATGGGAGGAGTTTCCCATTGAAGGAGCAGCCAGTGAAGGAGTAGATAAGAGCTGCAGCATCTACGTCATAGAAGGAGACCAGACCCTCCTCATAATCCACAAACACCCCCACCTTCTGAGGCTGAGACTTCAGAGAGAGAGGGACATCAATTTCATCAAGAGCTCTGTGCTCATTTCCATTCCTCAACCATATGGTCCAGTAACCATCCTCAGGGCTCAGTATGATGAGTCCCTTCCTGTTGATCGACTCTCTGGCCACTCCTAAATCCCACTCAGACTTTCCTTTGACCTGAATCTCATAGTAAGATCTCCCTGACGAGAAACTCTGCTTTCCTAAGACACAAAGACGAGTGCAAAATCTCTCTGGGTTGTTTGGGAGATTCTTCTTCACGTCACCATGTTTCACTTGTTTTTCATCATCAGACAAGATGAGTTCAGGATGAGCTGTATCAGGATCAAGAGTCAAGTCCACTGCAAACTTCTGGACCCTCTTCAGCTCAGCTTTAACCAGCGTCTTCATCTCTTTACCGATTGTCTCCTCCAGCTGAGCGACAGCTTTCACCACAGTCCCCTCATGTGTTGATGGATGGATGCTGACCTTTGTCCAATCCTTGGTGGGTGGAACATCGTACAAGGACTGGATGCTTTGGAGGAGGTGGAGGTGGTCTTCAGAACGTGAGAGCTGATCTACCTCAGCACTTCTCTCAGTCAGCGCAAAGATTTCCTGTTCCAGCTCTTTGATAAAGTCTTCCGCCTGTTTCTCTGTCGTTCTCTGCTTCTCTTCAATTGTCTCAATGAGCTCGTTCATGCCTCTCTCGGCAGACTCCATCAGGATTGTGAAGACCCGAACACCTTCTGCTATCTCTCTCTCTGCGTTTTTGTTGCTGAAGTTGACTGACTGTTTGATCTTTGGAATCATTAGTTGTCTCTTCTGGATCATCTGCTGAATTGTAACCCCTGTCTTCTCCAGCTTGACCTTCCTTTCTTCAAATTCTTCTTTCAGAGGAACAACATCGTGCGTCTTATGATCTAGAACAGGACAAAGCGTGCAGACAAATGTCTGGTCGGTCTTACAGAACAGCTCCAGAGGTTTATCGTGCTTCGTACACATCCTGTCTTCCAGGTTCTCCACAGGGTCGATCAGCTGATGTCTTTTCAGGCCTGACATTGTCAGATGAGGCTCCAGGTGAGTCTCACAGTAGGAGGCCAGACACACCAGGCAGGACTTCAGGGCCTTCAGTTGGGTTCCAGTGCAGACGTCACAGGGAACTTCTCCTGGTTTGGACTCTTGTTGCTCTGAGCTGCTGGTTTTCTGTTGAGCTGACTGTCTGAACTGAGCAACCATCTCAGAGATGAAGGTGTTGACGTGCAGCTCAGGTCTTGAGATCAAAACCTTTTTACACATTGGACACTTGTATTGGCGTGTATTGATATTCCAGTTTTCAGTGATGCAACTTTTGCAGAAGTTGTGTCCACATGATGTGCTGACTGGATCAGTGAACACATCCAGACAGATGGAGCACAGGAACTGATCTTCAGATAGCAGATAATTGACTGCTGCCATGCTGTATCCACACACTGGGAGCACAAATTAAAGTGAGAAAAAATATGAACACATTTATATTAATATATATAGAAACAAATACAAACATTTTTGAGGAAGGTGATTCATTTCTCAAACAAACAAGCGTTATACAAGCTTATAGATGAGCTCAGTCCTTAATTGAGGATCAAAGGCTGCTCAAGTGTTTGTATGAAAAGAGAACAACATATACAGCTGAAGATTTTGTTAATGCTGCTGATTGAAATGTAAATATAATTTGTACTCACCAGAGTTCGGCAGATTCTTTACTGTGCTGTTGAAATGGACTTGTTGGTCTCCGTTTACTTTGTCTCATCTCAAATCTGCTGTCGCTCTGACAAACTTTCAATTTCTCTTTGAGTTATGTTGTAACAGGTATAACCACATGCCAGTCTAGTCACCTCGTCGAAACCTTAAAGTGGAATTACCCTTCTGAGGCCAGTCAGAGCTCTGTGGATGGGATTAAGAATGTAAAACCTCTTTCTGTCAGAGCCAGAAAAGTACCTACTTTCCCGATAGGCAGTGAACTAAATCAAATGAAAATGTCTTTAGTTGTCAGCGAGCATGTTAACTGCTGCTATCAACCGCTATAATAGTTTCACCGTCGAATGAAATTGTTGTTTACAGTACAGACAACTTTCTACAGACTGGTAAAGTCAACCCAAAATAAAATAACTCACCTCCCAAACATGTTACTTTACACATGACTCTGGTGATGCAACTTCTTTGAACAGTTGCAGAGAAGTTCTTGATTTACGTCGCACATGTGATTCATTCAGATTGGCATCAAGGCAAGGTAATAAGGGCCTCTTTAAGGCACCTCCAGGTGTACAGGTGTACTTCTACTGCTATCTGACTCCCTTCAGGGCCCTGACATTCCTGATATAACCCATGCAGCACTTTCAACTTCTCTCCCCAGGCTGGGAGAAGCACAGGACAGTTACGTCCGGCTGACAATGTCAAACAGGGAAGCCAGAAAAACATTGTTTTTGTCCTTAGTCAAATCAGATTGTATACATAGTCATGAAAACTGAATAACTCCGATTTTTTATGGAGATCTTTTTTATTAGATTTATAAAACTTACAGGTCAAGCTAAAAATAACACAGTCAGATGTTTGTCTTTCCTTGATTGTTTCTTTTGTAGAAGTATAAAGTATACATCTTGTTACATCACGTAAAAACAAAATACTAAAATAAAATTGTATCAAATATGAACAACAAGAAATCCGCCTTTTTCTAGATTTTCTCTCAAATCATGACATTGAATAAAAATGGTTAAAATAGGTTTTAAATCATTTTACACATCGGACATCTGTACTGGTCATTCGTTTTCCAGTGTTCATGGGTGCGCTCTTTGCAGAAGTTGTGTCCTCATAATGTGGTGACTGGATCAGTGAACACATCCGGACAGATGGAGCACAGGAACTGATCTATTCATAGCACAGTAGCTTCATTTTCAAATCATTTAATTAGCTTTCTAATCAGGGCAGTAAAATGAAAAAGTGCTTTTGACCCATATAATAATTAAAGAGCAATTAAAAAGTAAAATTGTTGACAGAAAGTGCTCTAAAATTAAACAATACGCATATCTTTTTATTACCTTTTGAATAACAGGTACACATTGAGCAAGCTGAAGTGGTTACCTGTTTAGTTGTTGTTCTCAGAAGTCATGGTTTCAGAACAAGGCTGCACTCCCGTACAATTAAAGCTCAGAAAGACCTTATAGTGACAATCAACCCTTCATTAGTACCAAGGCCTCAGACTCTGGTCCAGGAGGTTTGAGTTTCAAGGCCCAACTTTTTAACCATTATAGCATGATAAACATGTTTGTTGATTTTTGGTGAAGCTTTGTTATTTGGTATTTAATACATTGTATCTCTCTCAAACTATAGTATTATGATTTCCTTGTGAGTGGGATGATAAAGTACAGAGATCCAAAATAATTAAGAATCAGGATAAGCTTTTATTGACCAGGTATGAGTTTACATGCCAGGAGTTTTGTAGTTATTATTTAGATTTAAGATGGATATAGTTCAAAGGTGTGTGTTTAAGCCAGCAAGCTGGGCCTTCATTATTTGTGCGTATGCATTGTCTGAGGCGGCACTAAATTTGTTCTCAGATTAAGAACAAATTCAGGTAAACAAACATTGTTGAATCGCGCATTTGTGCATTGTTTGTGAATGAGGCCCATTGTACTTACACAGAAATAGAAATACAGCTAAATACATAAACACGTACATACAAGTACATGAAAGAAGATATATATACAGTATATATAAAAATATATATATATATGTATATAACAACAACATACAATCTCTATAAGTCAGACTCTCTGTAAATTGTAAACAGTAATACAGTACTGCAATGCTGCAGAGTGCCAATATGCTGGAATATATTTTGAATGACGAGTGTAACAGGTTGCTTTATATTGAATATTGGACTTACTGTATGTTCAGCAGGTGGCCAAAAACACAACTTCAAATAATATCCTTTTTTTTGCTGAATTTGTGAATCGGCAACTTGTTTGCTAACAGATTCACTCCAACAATGTTATGTGTTTACAGCTGGTTGCGCTACCACCAAGTGGCCAAAACGTCAGTGTTGCAGGTTGAAGATTTGAAACCAAATGTTTAGGGAAGAAAGGGGGTTCCAACTCATTTCTACGGAACAGTTTTACCATTTTAAATATTTATCAGAACTGCATGTTGCTATCTTATTATCTGTCGGCCTAATACAAGTAGCATACAAATTCGATGTATACTCGTACTTTACTTGAGTATTTCTATTTTCTTTGTCCAAATAATATGGACCACTGCAGTCATAGTCACTGGTCACTAAAATTAAAGTACCATAAAATATTTATTTTCACTACTGCGGTGTGACTCTGGTTTAAAAAAAGTACTTTACTTTTATATATTGAATGTAATATAATAATAATATAATAACTGTTATTTTATCTGGTGGAAAAGTTGTGCAGATTTTAAATTGTGTTGTTAATAATGAATGCAGGACTTTTACTTGGAGTGGAGTTGTTTCAAAGTGGCGTTATTACAGTAGTACAAAATAAAGGATATTAATGCTTCTTCCAGTACGATTCGATGTATAGATTGCGCTTTTATTGTGAAGGAGTCACACTGTACAGTGTGTGTTGCTTCCGGGAATTGGTCAAATTGACGTTAAAGTGCACAGGAAGTGGGGCTGCTGCTTTTTGCTGGATTCAGGGAACACAAAATGGACAGTCAAGGGAGAAAAGTCGTGGTTTGTGACAATGGAACCGGGGTAAGTTTTACTCAGCAGTGGGTGTGCTGTTAAGTCTCACTCCGTGTCGCTCTCGGTCCTTTACGCGGTGCACTTTGATATGAAAACGAGAGAGAACTGGAAACCGGAAGTAACGGAGAGCTAACAGGCTAACGCGTTAGCTTGTCTGGGTGGGTTTGTGCGAGGAATGTGTCTGTCAGCTGGATTCAGCTCATTCATCTGCAACAGGGCTACAGCTGACTGCTACGGTTTAAACACAACCACAAAACACAATCGTAAACACCACATCGAGTAAACACACACGTAGTTTAGTAACCATGGTTTAAGATGTCAAACCACGACTTTAATTCATGAGATATTTGAACCGGTGGTGGTAGCGAAGCTGGCTAACGTTAGCCACATTAGCTAGCTTCGTGTTATTCGATTTGTTTATTGATTAAATATTCCGAGTTTGAAGAAGAGCCACCTGACACCAGCTAAAAAGACAGGTTATATGAAGATGGCTCACAATGTTCCTTCCGTTAGCTTAGGCTAGGCTAACGAGCTTAGCTTCAGTAGCACTGCCCAAAACGGCCCCGCCCTCATACACTAAAAAGTACACTTGTAAGCATGTCTTTAGATGGTCCCATATGTCAGTAGTAGCTTTTAAAAAATGGAAAATGTATTCAACTTATCCGCCCAGTAAACGGGAAGTCCGACACTGAGCCAACGCGGAAGTCGAGGCAGTTCTTCTTCCATGTAAGGAAACTTGAGAGATCTGCTGCAGGTTTCACCAGTTTGAATGGACATTCACACAGCTGGACGAGGAAGTATTCAGATCCTTTACTGCAGTAAACGTACAAATACCACGCTGTGGAAATAGTTAGTTGCAAGTAAAAATAATCAAAACATTGCTCTAATAGAAGTATGTACGTATTCTCAGCTAAATATACTTATAGTATCAAAAGTAAAAGTACTCATTGCCAGTTATTGTATTCCCTGTCAGCTGTATATTATGTTTTTGGATAAAAATGACTGATATAAAATGTTAAAAATAAACACATCTGGAGATGCATGTTTTTTTCTCGACAGGAAGCGAATGAAAACTTGTAATCTGAAAAGTAACATCTGTCTCTGAGCTGTAGTGGAGTAGAAGTTTAAAGTCACATAAAATCGAAATACTCAGTTCAGTACAAGTGCCTTGAATTTGTACTTGTGTACACTACTAAAGCTACTGCTGACACCACTTCACTTCCTGTATACGCTTCAAAACAAAAGTCCTTTTCGTATGAAGGAATAGTCATTCTGAAACAATGCACCGAAGAAATAGTTTTTATGACATGTTTTATCAATTTGGTCTGTTCTGATATTATATTTTAGTAATAATACGAATAATTATGTGAACGTTTTTAATAAGTGGAGAATAAAAACACTGCAGGGAGCAATGTTGTTGAGGAAAATATGGAGTCATGCAAAGATGAATCAGTTCAAAAACATTGTAAACAATATAATTAGATTGCTCTCAAGCCTTAAAGGAATGTTTGTTTATGAGTGTGTAGTTTCAGCCTCAGTCATTTATTGTGTTTTAATAATGATATTGTGACAAAGTTATCTTATATACACATTGTGATTCGCAGTTACCAATTCCTACTTTTATTACATATGTCTTGAACCCTACAGGAGTTTCTTCCGTTGTATTGTATTTACCGGGTTATTTGAAAATTGTAACTCATGTTTTTCCGACTTTTTTTTCCTTTCAATCCCATCCTAGTTTGTCAAGTGCGGCTTTGCAGGCTCCAACTTCCCCGAACACATTTTCCCCGCGCTGGTTGGCCGGCCAATCATCCGCTCCACAACCAAAGTTGGCAACATTGAAATCAAGGTAACGTTGAACTCCTTAGAACTACAAGTACTTCTTTGGATGTATCATAAAAGGACATAAAAGAGATATCCGCACATTCCATTGGTATGCCTAACAGTGCTTCATTCAGTACCTAAAGGCTGCAGTCTCCCGGGAGGTGGCGCTCCCACCTCCATGGTGGGCACAGGTGTGTTGCATACAATGATCTGAAAGGGGCTTGTTGTTTTTACCTGCCTGTCCATCGTTGAATCCTGCGTGCTCTGGTGAAGGTCGGTTAGACCGAAAGTTCAAATAAAGTGTAAAACTGCAAAGATTTAGGTGTGTGGATATCTCTTCTACCAGTTTGGCCTGTGATACTTTCAGCAAAGATTTAGCCGTCTGTAGCGGTGGTCGTCCTGCACGATGAATCGGCTGCTCAAATGAAAACCTTGTGGCTGTGAGCCTCTGTACCAGAGGGCCAGCAGTAGTGAAGAAAAGCTGCAAAAGAAAGAGCCGCTGGGCCAAAGCTTGTTCATCAGTCCGCTGAACTGTTGACCCTTGACCTCTCATAGGACCTGATGGTGGGGGACGAGGCCAGCGAGCTGCGCTCCATGTTGGAGGTGAACTACCCGATGGACAACGGTATCGTCAGGAACTGGGACGACATGAAGCACCTGTGGGACTACACCTTCGGCCCCGAGAAACTCAACATCGACTCGCACGACTGCAAGATCCTTCTGACCGAGCCGCCCATGAACCCCACCAAGAACAGAGAAAAGATTATAGAGGTGGGCGGTGTATGATAAGAGCTTACCTCAACCAAAGAAAGTTCTGAGTTGACCAACACTCACACGAGACACAAAAACATCAATCTATATTGCGCCTCAGTAGTTATCTGATACTTTGTTTTTTTCCTGCCAGGTGATGTTTGAAACGTACCAGTTCTCAGGAGTTTATATCGCCATCCAGGCCGTCCTCACTCTCTACGCTCAAGGTTTGTTTGTCTCCGTAACACTTGTGATCAATGCTCAACAACTAAAGCTTCTGAGGAACAATCCATGCATGTGCTACGAAAAAGCCACCAGCTGAATACTGGGCTGTCACTACATAGTTTGACCACTGGTCGCGCAGGTGAGCAATGCTAACGTGCAGCAGTTATTTGTCTCGGGTATCCTACTAGTAAGCACAAGCACACCACGAGTACTGGCCGATACTCATCTGTTTGGCATGTTTTTGTTTTAGGACTGCTTACCGGAGTGGTGGTCGACTCTGGTGATGGCGTCACTCACATCTGTCCGGTGTACGAGGGCTTCTCGCTGCCCCACCTGACCCGACGGCTTGACATCGCAGGGAGGGACATAACGCGCTACCTCATCAAGGTACCGGCAGCCCCACACAGTGATGGACATGCATGCACTCTATGATACAAAGTATGTGTATTGCTGTGGGGTTTCCCAGTAATAGAGGGAGTTGTAACAGCAGCCGATTAACGCTCATGGTATGTATTTAATTACATGGTTAACAGTCACAATATTTCATATTTTTATTTTAGCTACATGTCAAACTGTTACAGTCTTAACCATCTTTTTAAATCCGTTACCCTACATGTCTTATTGCCAGAAAACAAACTACAAATGCCTCTTTAGTCAATTTGTTGTTGAGAAATGTGAAACCAGTTGTTTGTGTTGAATTGACGTATTCCACGATAACCATGAAATCCGTCCCGTCCGTCCACCAGCTGCTGCTGCTGCGAGGTTACGCCTTCAACCATTCGGCGGACTTCGAGACGGTGAGGATGATGAAGGAGAAGCTGTGCTACGTGGGTTACAACATCGAGCAGGAGCAGAAGCTGGCGCTGGAGACAACGGTGCTGGTGGAGTCGTACACGGTCAGTCGTGCTGTTGAACTTCACCCGTTCCGTCACTGGTGACGAGGTCACGTTTAGAGTATTTAACAGCACTAAGACGTCGTTGCATTTCTGAAGGCAGGGGTTTTGTGCTGTGTCCTCAGCTCCCAGACGGCAGGCTGATCAAGGTGGGAGGTGAGAGGTTCGAAGCCCCAGAGGCTTTGTTTCAACCCCACCTCATCAACGTGGAGGGAGTGGGCGTGGCCGAGCTGCTCTTCAACACCATCCACGCCGCAGATATCGACACCAGGTGAGCTGGCGGGGACAGATCGTCTTTTAAGAGAAGAGAGAACTTCATTAAAGGACATTCCTGTGCCAGAGATTTATCACAGATGATGACAGAAGAATAAGAAAGAAAACAGTCTTACGCGGCCGAGAATGTCTGCGACCGTCTGACAACACGCCCATGAGTTCGACTTTTTTACCCGCGTGGAGTGGGTGACGCTGAAACTTGTTTTGCAAATACTTCACCAGTATCTGTACCCACTATGTGGCGCTAGAGAACACGCACAAACATGCATTATGTTGCTCTATATCAAGTGTAAACCACATCATGTACAAGTAAATCGGATGCCGTTTGTCGCAAAACGCAGGTCTGAGTTCTACAAGCACATCGTCCTGTCCGGAGGCTCCACCATGTATCCCGGCCTGCCGTCCCGCCTGGAGCGCGAACTGAAGCAGCTGTACCTGGAGCGAGTGCTGAAGGGAGACGTCGACAAGCTGTCGGTGAGTACCGGTGTCTGGAAAACCCCAGAAACGCGAGGCCTCGAGGGAAATCATTCAAGTGTTGCCAACAGAACCGTGGCTGCCCACTGAATCAGCTTTGCTCCGAATCAAACTGCATCCAGTCATGTGAATGTTTTTTATCCATCACATTGATGTGAGCTTAAGATTTGGTGGCTCGTGAAGAAGATTTCCCCGTCAGTGCAGCATCACGCTCTGTTGCTGAGCCGTTAGCCTTGCGTTGTTTTTAGCATTTACTGCTAATAATAACTCGAGAAAGTAGCTTATGTGCAGTTGATTAATACGCTGTAGTTGGTTGTATATACAGTAGCAGAGAATGGTGTATTGTGATTATCGGCTTATTTTAAAATCTCACTTCATTAGCTTGATTAGTGACAGAAATGCAGTAAATGTATAAATACACTGTAAACCACTGCTTCTTCCCCAGAGCGTCCCTGTGCAGTGCTCGTATTTGACACCAGGGGGAGCTGAAGCCACAGTCTAGTTCACGTTTTTAATCCCTCAGAAACGTCTCTGTCGTGGTCTCGTGATGACGAGGTGAAGATGTAACATGTCGTTGTTCCTCCAGAGGAAGCACGCTCTGGGAAAACCTCCCACCTGTGATTAAGAGAGAATCCGTGTGTTTTGAGGTCGTTCCAACGCGTTATCGTCTCCGCTGCTCCTCTGTTGACGCGCTCTGCTCTTCTCTCCGCCTTCAGAAATTCAAGATCCGGATAGAGGACCCGCCTCGGCGTAAACACATGGTGTTCCTGGGCGGGGCCGTGCTGGCCGACATCATGAAGGACAAGGACAACTTCTGGATGACGCGGGAGGAGTACCAGGAGAAAGGGACGCGGGTGCTGGAGAAGCTCGGAGTCACCGTCAGATAAAACGCAAACAAACAAAAACACTTCCCGCTCACACCCCCTCCATCTTACCCCCTCAGCTGATGTCCATGCACCGCTTACCTTGATGTGTCTGGATGCTCACGCTGTGTCGTCCATTGAAAAGCAAAGAGGGGAGGGGGGGGGGGGGGGGGGGAGATGGATGAAGGATTTTGGGTAAGAAGTCTCATGGCGAGGGACGGGACGTTACCAGACATCTTGAATATTTGCCCGCGATACAAAAATGTCATTATTAGAATTCTGTTTGGAGATGCACGAGTTAGTGCCAGTAAGTACTCCATTTAAAGGAAAAGTGCAACATTTTGGGAAATATTTGCTTTCATGGTGAGAGTTAGATGACAAGAATGACACCAGTCTGTCCGTTAGCTTAGCTTAGCATAAAGACTAAGCAGGGGGAAACTGCTAGCCCGGTTCTGTTCAAAGTAACACAATTCTGCAAGTTTTAGGGGGTTCTGTGCTGGACTATTTTTGGGGCTTTTTTACCTTTTTATTTTAGTTGGTAAAGCTGGATATGGACCAGAGAGAAGGGACGAGGTGATCAAAATATTGATACGCTCATCTGAGTCGCCTCCAATTATTACTGCGCGCTCATAATAATAAGCTTAACATGATTGAAGTGGTTTTATGATGTCTTGTTTTAATTATCGTACAAAGATGATAAACCATCGGTGAGCTTTAGAGACAGAGGAAGGCAAGCGTCCAGTTTTTATGCTAAGCTAACTAGCTGCTGGCTGGAGCTTTGCATTAACTGTACAGACATGAGATCGATCTTATTTCTGACTCTTGCCATGAAAGAAAATGTGTATTTCCCAAAATGTTTTCCTTTAAAGACGAAGTCGTAATCCATGGCTTTAAAAATACAGACTGTTCAACGTCAAACTGTCCTGTTTCTGCGGAGCAGCACATCTGAGAGTGTTTTTGGCTGGTGTCCCTCTCACACCGGGCCACATTGTGCCACATAATCTGTCAAAACAGATGCCGGCATTAAAGATAATGCTCACAGTGTGGAGCGTTACAGAGATTAGATACCCGAACAAATAGATCATCACATACTGTGTCTTTTTAACATGCCGATCCTCAAATCACACTCTCCCCTCCCCCGCTCACATTTCCTGTTTAATGTTTGGGGATGAGTCACTGTACTGAAGGTGCAGGAGGGCGGGCAGCCGGGTTTTTAACTCGGCACCTCGTTCGTCTTTGTCGGGACGTTTGCTTGCTTGTTAAAGCGCAGAAGTTCATATCTTCCACACGATTTCAACGTGAAGAAATGAATACGTGGGAAACCTCTTTTAGTTTTCCCGCTTTCTTCTGGAATGGCGGCGTTGGAAGGTTTGGTTTGTGGTGGTGAGCAGAGTTTTGTGTTTGGAAACGGACCAGCTGAAGCTTTTAATGGGTTTGATTTGTCTCCGTATCCTGTTTACCACCGACAAATAAACCATCGCAGATCCCAGAGAGAAGGCCTTCCTTTCCATTCCATTCCCGATCACAAAGCATCGAGTCATCCCTTACGGGCGATTCAGGACCGTCATGCTGCAGATCAACGTCCTGCATCGCTACATCCAGACGCCACTGAGCTGCTTACAATTTGTCACTGGAAGTTAAATTAAAAGTATGAACTCACTGGATGGTGGACAATCTTTTTCGTGACCTGTAAGGTAGAAGGAAAAAAAAAAAAGTATTGCTCCGAGAGAGAAAGGTCTCTTCCAATCGGGGTTTATGCCGACGTTGCTGTAATTTAGATTTCAGCCACCGGGACAGCACTGAGCTCAGTCGCTGAGTAGAACTCAATTTTACCAAATTTGCAACAAACGGGCTGCGATTTGAACGTGACATAACTTCCCTTTGTGTTCATTTCGACACTGTGCACGAGCATGTGAAAGCTGTGGAGGAGCTGCAAAGATTAGTCTACTAAATCAGCAAATATTTAGATTGTCGATCGTCATATTTGTCTAACATTCCCTTAAAGCAGCCGTTCAGAATTTCCTTTTGCTTTTTTTGTCTCGTGAAGTCGTGAGCTGAATATCAGATGACGCCACCTTCTGCGTCAGGAAACTGTTTGACGATTTGATTTATGGAGACGGTCGTCTGCAGGATGGATGGATAATAAAGATTGTCAGCAGCAGCTCTACAAGTTTATCTTATATTTACCTTCACAGTGTAGAAAGAAGACATTCTGCAGCATCTTAAGATTTCACATGAATCTTTATTGACTGTAATGGAAGAGGCCGTTGTTGTTTCTGGGGCCTGTACCAGGAAGCAGGACTTGGGGTTAAATCCGGGTTGTCGGTTCCACGACGGAGGTTCACTTCTTACCGGTGTGGGATCTGAACACCTATCCTGACATGTTGGAGATTAGCGATCAACTGGTGTAAAAGCACCGCCTACTGACCAATCAGAGCTCGGTACGCGCATCGCAAATTAATATTACACAAATACGAACACGTTAAAGACGGAAAGTAACAGTTTAAACGGACTCGTGCAGGAAAGAGCTGGCAATGACTTGTTGACTGTGGATTTATAATATCAGTCACCGATAGATCTGACTGTAACGGTGTGTAAAATATGAAGCATATCCTCTTTTAAGAAGGAGACGTCCAATAGGAGATCGTTCCATGTGTTGGTCTTGAAGGAGGAAAGGAGGTGTGGGAACAGTAGAGTCAAACGGTCTGGAGCAATCTCATTGGTTCAGAGAAACCTCAGCGGGCTTAAAGACAAGCTGCTGAGAATGAAGCCCGACGATACCGGATTTAAAGAATACTGATGCTGTAGAAAAATGTGGTAAAGTATATTGAGCCACACAGCGCAGAGCAGCTATTCTCAAGTGAACCGTGCTTTCGAGATCAAATATTTTCTGCTATTTCGCCTTCAGTGCGGCGCTTTTATGCTTTTGTACTTCTTCAGCCAACACACAGTATTTTCGGAAACAAGTAAAATAAATCAACATTGTTTATGCGGCGCATTTCAGAACAAAGTTACAAAGTGTTTGACATGGTGGAACCAGGATTAAAACATTTAAAATAAAAACTGATATTAAGAACAATGAAATACCAAACAGCTGTTCAACTTGTTTCATAAGTATTTATACCGACTGACTGCACATGAATAATTTACCAGATAAAAGGCTTCATCACAGCCACCGGTGACACGTTTTAGCTTCTTAAAAAGCATCTCTTTTGAAAGTTGAGTGGCTGTAAATACTACATTACCCATGAGCCTCAGTCGCAATCAGGACCCAAGTGTGTAAAGTCGAGTCCTGAACACTTCAACTCTTCAACCAATGAGATCATTCTGGGATGTTTGTCTAAATCTTTAATCTGGTCGGACATTTAGAAACTGACTTCCTCTCGTCCTGAATCTTACGGATGGATGTTTCTTCTTCTTCCTCGTGAAGAAGACACACCTGCCGCTCCTTCCTGGTCTCGGCCGTACCGAAGGTGAATTCGTGGGTTTGGGCTCACAGGACCAGGTGCTTTGTGTTGGTTACTGAAACATTATTTGTAATATTTATAAGAATCTGGTGTCAGGAAACGGAGATCACGTAAAAAGCTGGTATTTGTGGTTTTTCCGTCTCAGTTCTTATGTGTATATTGGAGGCACTTGACTCACAAATATAAATGTATAATTTCCTCTCGACAAACACGGTCATCAAGTGTCAAGTACAGTAACCTTTTCAGTTTGTTTTTTGCTCGTCCTTTTTTATGTTTCGTTTGTAGCACAACTGCCAACCGCTGATTTAAATAAAGCAAACGATTTATAGAGTCCTGGTGTGGCTGTGTCTTCATGTCTGTCGTCTTACATTAGAGGCGTTTAAAGAGAAGCAGTTCATGTCTTTGCACACAATGTGCGTCTCATTATCTGCTGGAGGATGAGCCCTGCTGCTTTAGAGGACCACTGTTGCACAACCGAACTCCAGACGCCAGCTGCCTTTGATGTGGGACAGTTTCCCGCTCACTGTGGTCTCCATGATAACGGGATTCAAGCGCCAGAGCCACTCCAGCTCACCGACCATCGCCTCCGTGTGGCCAGGAGGAGGCCTTCGGTGTCTTGAGTTGATTGTTTTTAAAGATGCCTTCTTCTACTGTGCCATTGTCAAAAAAAACCTATTAAAACATCAATGAGCCGCACGATTCTCACGGCATCGTCCTGCTGCCACAAATCCTGACGAGAGCACCAAATGTGGATTAATACGCCCCTGAAAATAGATTGATAAAAACGACAGTGACCAGCTCAAATTTTAAATGCAGGACATTTCTTTGAGAAGGCTTTAGTGCCATCTAGCCGAATGACGCTCTGCTCACCGCTCCATTTCCAAGCGTGTCCGAGAACTACGGTGGCCCTCAGGTAACCTAAAAACACAAAATGTTCACTCCAGAGCCGGTGTTAAGTTTGTCTGTTTCGGGCTACTGTAGAAACATGGCGAACTCTGTGAAGAGGACCCACGGCCTTTGTAGACATGAAGGGCCCAACGAAAAGTAACGATTCGGGTTCCAGGTGAATATACACTGAAGACTTTCTGCCAATACATCTCCCTAAATCCTACACACTGGTCCTCTTAAGTAAAAGATATGAGTACTTCTTCCACCAGTGCCGGTCCGTACCGGACACATGTCTTCTATCAACACACACACACACACATCCAGTGTCCAAACTAAACTGCATGTTTCTGATTTAACTCACTGGAAGAAAACACAAGTTGGGTAGAGTTGAAGATGCACTCGAGAAAAAACATCTAATCACCTTAAAGAAGGCTGGAAATTCAGAGACCGTGTGTGTGTGTGTGTGTGTGTGTGTGTGTGTGTGTGTATATGTGTGTGTGTTGGGCCTCCCCAGCAGAGCAGAGTGTGAGGAATCCAGCGGGTCGGGTCGCTCGTCTGGGCCTGATTTACTGAGGCCCCAGTGAGTCTGCCTGCCTCGCTTTGTTGATGAAATCTGAAACAAATGTGACGGCGATAGACCACCAACCCCGCCAGCGCACCTCCCATCCCATCCTGCTCTCAAACACAGTGTGTGTGTGTGTGTGTGTGTGTGTGTGTTGTCTTCTGCAGCTCTAAATGAACACGATCTGATCTGATCGGACCTGACTGTCCATCTCTCGGACACTTTAAGATATCTCAACATCTTCTGGACAGATTGTCACTTGAACTTGATTTGGATCTGATCTCACTTTGGTTGATTCTAGAACTGATTCTGCTGTTTTTTAACAAATAACCAACAGGATTTTGTTATTTTTACCTCAAATATAATATTGAATCAATCAACACCTTTTTTCCCCCCCAAGGATGAGTTGAGAGGGCCGACGTTAACATCACGATGCACCACGAGGTCCGTCCGGTGTAGTGGAGCTTTCGATCACATCGCACGATCTTCATCAGCAAATACAGGTGATGAAATTGTTTGGTCAAGAAATGTTGCATGGCACTTCTATACCCACAATGCAACTTGACTGCTGACAATTCAGTCAAGTGGAAGAAGTACTCAGATATTTTACTCAAGTAATATTAGCAATACCTCTCTGCAGAAATACTCTGTTACAAGTCGAAGTCCTGCATTCAAAATGTTGTAAAGTACATGGAGGCGCAGTAGCACCTTTGAGAGAGATATATTATCATATGTATCATGTTGATTCTATACGTTATTCAAAATGAACTCTGAAGAATCAAAAAGACAACGAGTGTAACTCAGAGATCTGCACATAGACTGTAAGTGTAACCGGCAGAACGCCACAAACCAACCTCCACAACGACGAGGAGGGATTTTAATTACCCGTAAAGCCATATCTCACATTCATGGACGATTGCATTGCCTTTGTATTAAATGCATTATAAAGAAACAAAGGTTGAACATCCTGTAAACAATTATTTACAACTTAGGACAGCTTGCATTTCGTCTTCATCAGGTGTATTTAGAGTCTACAGCCGTGCTAGCTGCTCTGAGGCTGTACTTGGACACGGCGGTGCTGTGAGCTAAATGCTGATGTCAGCGTGCTCTCCATTTTGTTTTGTTATTTGTTATTATTCCAAAGTGTAAGTGCTCCCGAAATTGCACGTTTTTGCAGAAAAGCCCAAAAATGTGGTTGGATGTGTGGAGAAAATTTTATCCATCCAAAAATTTTGACATTTTGGAAAGAAAACACAAAATGTTGCCAACTCTGCTTTAAAGCTACACACCTAAATTGTGCGATCCATCACAGTCAACATCTAGTCTACATTCATCTTGTCAGTGATGTTACCGATATAATAGTGAATGTTGGAGCGCATATTTTACGGATCAATCGGCACTCAAACGTCAACGTTACGATCACGATAACGTAGCGCTGACAAACAGTAACGTAGACTTTGTGTTTCCTGTGAATGAACACAGTTTTCCAATTGATTTTCATTTTGTACGGAGATGTTTGGAAACAAAGTCTGGAAAAGTAAAAATACATCCAAAAAGCTTAAACTCTGACACATGAGCTGTGAAAGTTGGATAAAAACATTTTTTATGTATAAGAAAACACAGAATTCCCTTCAGTCATGTTTTCCTTGTGAATGAGATTTCCTGACATCTTGAATGCACCACCAAAATGATCCAAAGTCAAACATGAAATATATAATAAAACAATGAACAAATGTATCAATAAAGCTGAAATGAAGATCAATGATCCAAAGTAAGTCTCAAGTCTTGTTTCATAAAACTGACCTGAGACCAGTTGCTGCCTCGGACGAAGGAAATCAAAGCAAAGACTGGTGGCAGCTTTAAGACATGAGACAAACCGCTTCGTCACAGCAAACGCTCCGATTCTTTTGTTCGCTTGGTTTCCACATTCACAAGAGTTATCAAAAACGTCTCCGCGGTCGAAGGAAAGTGCGGCGTTCCAGTCAAACGGTTTAGCGTCACGCGTGCCGAAGTTCGTTCTTCTGCGCGGTGACGACGACTGAGGTTTCTTTTGTATGCAGACGAGCTGCAGCTTATCCACCAGTTTTAGCTTCAACTCAATGTTCAGGCCTCTCGCTCACACTGTTAACAAACACTCACACGTGTTTCTGTGAAAGGAGCACAAAGTCTAATGAAGGAGGTTTAACATTGAATCCATTTCGAGGGACGGCGTCATGGAACACGTTACCGTAGAGTAAAACAAGCTGTTTTTTATTTTGCACAAGAGATGGATTATTAGCCAAAGACGGCGAGCAATCCCTTGATTTATTTGATGGTTATTGTCGTTAGTGTTGTTGGGTCTTATGGTGTGTGTGGATGTTCGATGTTATGTGTTGTTTTTTTCATGGAGGTATCGTGAAGACAGTATTTGGACAAGAACAGTAGCAACCATTGTTGCTAATGAGGATCTAAATGAACAAACAAACATGTGAGAAGGGAGTGAATGCTAAATGATTAGCTAACAGTTCCGTGAATATAGAAGCGCTTTGCATTCACCCCAAAATACTGACTCACGATCTCATAATCACAAGAAATATCTCATAATATTAAGAGAGAACTATTGAAAAATTCCAATATATACGAAACCTTGTAAATATGAAATATGTTGTAATTATTATGATAAAGTAAACGTGTTTATCGAGCTTCAAAACAGCTAACGGCAAGCGACTCGCTCGACACAAGAGGCCTTTTGACGGATAACTTAATTCCGACGTAATGACCGGTCTGATCATCCCGACTAAAGACACAAATCAGCCATCAGCAGTTAGCTCTGAGATCCATCAGAACTACATTGAATGATGTCAGAAGTGTTTATTGTTTATTGTTTTCGACATGTTTTACCAGTACAGGTCTCGATGCACCAGCTCATAATAATCACATAACCGTCGTGGATGGAAAACAAGCATTCCTTCACGTTTTCTTTTGACGATTTTCTTGATTTTCCCAAAAATTTGGATGGAAACTTGGCTATTGAGAGCCGGGAGACGCGATAGTAATTAAATATGGAGATAGTAGACATTCATAGTGTTGCACTTGGTTAAAATGAAAACTGACAGAAATACTGTATTTTTTTCAAACAAATGTTTTTGAACGAAGAAAACCTTTCCCTGGAAATGAAACTGTCCATTGCCGCCATAATTCAAATGATTGCTTTCCTTCTTCGGAGAAGTTCTCACACCGTAACGCATTGTTAGACTTTGTGCTCTTTTCGTTGTGTTGTGGGATCGACAGGCTCACACTCGGCATTGGCGATGAGTTATTTTACCTTTCTCTTTGAAACGCGAGTCGCATTTTACAATAAAGAAACAAGACAATCAAAGGCTTTTGTGATCAAAACATTTTTAAATTAGCAAAGAAATTTGAGAAAAATGTCTTTGAGTTAAACTGCGAGACTCAAATATTCTGACAATGTTTGATGATTTTTCTGGCATTCGTGTCGATATTTCAATCAATAAAAGGATCTCTCACACACACACACACATTAAGCTGAAGTATCTAAAGTGTTCTGTCAGAGCTTTGTTCTCATTGGGTTATTTGTTCTTCTCATCATCAAACAAACCTCGAGACCACAAACCAGTAAAGACAGACCAGTATGACCCGTCCACAACACAGCAGGGGACGATTCAATGAGGTCAAACTGTGCAAATTGTGTTTCGTTAGCATGTTTTATGAATGGATCATTGATCTGCACAAAACTAAATTCATTCAGATTTAAATCGGAGTTATTGCAAACGGTTACCTTCCGGCAAACTGTCATCGTGTTTCTGGATTATTCAGGACCGGGAGGCGCCATTTTACTGGTCAAGCCAAACTGGTTTATCTGTTCTGTTTGCGGGGAGGTCAGCGGAGCAGCTTTCAGACCAGTTGAGTGCCTCTGCTGAACGTCAGGGAACCAGAGCTGCAACACATTTGCCTTCTGTAATTTAAGTTAGCTTACAATAAATGAGAAGAAAAAAAACAAAGTCAGAGAAACATCTCGCTTTCTTGCTGAGAATTGGATGAAAGGATTGACACCACTGTCATGTTGGTGCGTTGAGCACAGAGCTGGAGTCAGGACTGGTTAGCCTAGCTTAGCATAAAGACTAGAGGAAACAGCTAGCCTGGCCATTGTTGCATTTATATTTCTGTTTGTGTTCAGATTAAACGAGATGAAACATTTTAACTCGTAGCTGCAACAGTGATGGTGGATGTATTTTTAAACTTTAGAGGGAGCCAGGTTAGCCGTTTCCCCCTTGCTTCCAGTCTTTATGCTAAGCTAGGCTAACCAGTCCTGACTCCGGCTCTGTCTTCAACAGTGACGGCCCCTCTGCTTTGCTGTTGCTGTGCTTTCTCTCTTCAGGTCTGCAGACGTTGATTGGAGAGGAATCAGAGACACAGCTGGCCCAGATGTGTCTCATGCATATAAGCAGTGCAGCAGTCAGTCCTTTGTGTTGTGGCTTTTGGTTCTTTTCTCTCGTCTTTACAGCACAACACCAACATAGCACATTTCCACTCATCCATTCCCTGCACTGCTAACTACATGGATTCCTCCCATCTATTTATTGGCCTTGTTTATAAGTACACACGTATGTCAGACAGACAGATATCCTAACTTTAAAAAATTGTTGAGTGAACCCTTTAAAGTGAAATTGTCTCACCACATTTTATTTTTTTCTGAAATGATTGTGTGCGTCCTAAATGTTTCAAAGGAGCAGGGTGAAGGATTTAGTGGCATGGTGAGGTTGAAGATTGCAACCAACTAAATACTCCTCCGCTCTCCGCTCACCCCTCCCGTGAAAGGCTCTCTCCTGAGCCAGTGTTTGGTTTGTCCGTTCTGGGCTACCGTAGAAACATGGCGCTGCAACACGGCGGACTGAAGAGGACCCGCTCCCTAAGGGCTCATTCTAAGCTATCGGAAATACAACGATTCGTAGTTTCAGGTGATCACACACTAATGAAAACACAGTTATTAATATTATATTCCATTTCTGACAATAAACCCCCCTAAATCCTGTCAATGAGCTGCAGTTCCCTCAACAAACAAGACAACATTCATACTGACACAATGACATATTTAAGCATTTGAAACAAATGAGTGTAAAAATATAATGTACCCATATACCTATATGTATATATATATATAATATATATATATATATTATATAATATATATCATTTTATATATTAAATGAAGAATCTTTGTTCAGTCTTTGTGAGAATTGGAAGCCATTTGGTCTCCAATGTCACAAAAATAAAAAACCACAGGGAACATTTTTCCATCTGTTAAGACGAAGTTCTTATTCTCCGCCTTCTGATCATCGTAACAAACGACAGCAGCAAAGTCACAGCGGCCTCCGTTTCCCACGTTGCTGCCTCAGCCCACCGCTTTGTGTTTCCCGCCGCAGCAGCGGCAGGCCACGCCGCAGCGGTAGCACGCCCTGAGGGGGGCGTAGCAGCACATGCAGGGCGCCAGAAGCGACAGACCCACCAGCGCCGACCAGCGCAGGCAGAAGCGCTCCTCGCTGGTGTCGCAGGAGCACGGGTCCGAGTAATCCCCCTCCGTGTCCGACATGCAGTGGTACAGCAGGCTGTCCGCGCACCACATGAAGCTGACCCGCCTGATGCAGGTCTGGATGGGGTCAGGTGCTTCCTGGCAGCGGCCCCGCCCATTGTCCTCGTGGTTAAACATGTCCTGACAGTAAACGCAGCGCGAGCGCTCGCCGTCCTCCTTCCGCCTCTTGCCTTTGGGCTGCACGGCCCGCGGCTGCACCGTCACCACCGCTCTGTGGCCGCCGCCCAGCTCCAGGCAGCGGGGCTTGCCGTCGCAGCCCCGCTGCACGTCGCAGCTCAGCGGGTACGGGTCGGCGTAGTTGTGTTTGGGCGGCTCGCTCTTGGCGACGTGTACGTAGGCGTCGAGGTTGTCGGGCTGGGCGAGTTTGTCGCGCGTGGAGTTGGCGTGGCGGTAGTCCTCGTAGCCGGTGAACCAGTTCCTCTCGCGGGGGTTGATGCGCACGATCTCTTCATCCTCCACCTGGAAGCTGACGTGACGAGGGAACATGTGCACCGCCTGCAGAGACACAGAGGAGACGGAAAGTGTTGAAATGTCTCCAGGGGGACATGAGGTCAGCAGGAACAGGGGAACGCAGCTGCTAACAGCGGTTCTCCTTGCAAGGCCTTGTGGGTCATGAACTCTTTATGGTTAGTTCAGTCAAATGTGTTCCACGAATACATCTCAACAAACCAGATGTGGCTTTGCAGAAATGCAACATTTTAA
The DNA here is from genome assembly GCF_949748355.1 of Melanostigma gelatinosum. Lineage (NCBI taxonomy): Eukaryota > Metazoa > Chordata > Actinopteri > Perciformes > Zoarcidae > Melanostigma > Melanostigma gelatinosum. The sequence continues at coordinate 24,281,538 of NC_136644.1, read as the reverse complement.
TAATCTTTTTGGTGAGGACATTTTGATGCTGATTTCCTTCCTCCCTTTTATATGTGATGTCTGCATTTCTATCCGTCATCTCTATCTACGATGTAGCTGTTCAAAACTCTGGGTGATTGAGAATAACTCGAGCTCAATCCGATCGCGGACCATTTGCGAGCGGCACAACTCGGACTCTCTACTCACCTGGTCCAGGAAGTAGTGATCAGAGGGCCGGTGGTGCTCGTAAAAATGTCCCAGGATGCAGTGGTGCCGACGGGCCTCACAGAAGTTGTGCATCGCTGGCTCTCTCTTCTGGGACGAGTTGGACGAGCTGTCGGTGGCCGTCTGGAGGACAGAGAGGAGACGAATAAAAACCTGCAGGAAGGGATTACCTCCTCCTCCATATATGTACTGTAGACTGACTGAAAGATGTCTGCCGGCTGCAGCGTTTGAGCGTGTCTACGTTGGCAGCAATGGATCTGAAGGAAGATCATGTGATCTGATCGAAAACGGCGACTCAACAGACTTCTTGGTGAGATTTATTTCTGTTGACGTACACTACACACAAACCAGTCTGTTCTCGTGCAAAGCCGTAAAAAAAAAAAAGAACATAATTTTGCGAAACTCGCAGAGCGGTGACGAGTAAATCAGAGCAACAAGACTGCAGCTGGAAAAAGGAGGGAAATAACATAATTCATAGGCCATAGCTGCAGGACCTACGTCATTGGAGCGCTTTATGTTCGTTAGTACGCATGGCTGCATGTAAAAGGGAACATCATTGGAGTATTCATGCTCATTAGCCATGTAAACAGCTTTGTTTGTATATTGTCTTTTCCGGAATAAGGAATGAGGACAAAAAACGTTTTTGTGAATGTAGACGCATTCCTTTAACCCACTGTGTGCAATTGTAAAAAATGTAAAACAATGCGACACGAATCAACTCCTCTCTGAAGCCACCTGAGCTTCACTCCACCAGACTTCTGTGTGCCATTAGTCAAGTCCGAGGAGGAAAAATGAAAGACCTCCGGAGCAGCAGAAACGTCTCTGAAGTCTCCGTGTGTTTTTTGGGCCAGCGTTAAATGAATCGCAGCCCCGGCGCTTTGCGGCCTGCGGCCCTCGGGGTCGACACAAGCTGCAGCTTTCATGTGGCTCGCTCGGATCACACAAGAAGACTTCCTTCAACTGATAGAAAACTGAGGAACTGAAGAACCTGCCGAACTTCGCAGCGAAGTGAATGAACTGCTTTCTCGCATTTCTGGGTTACTTTCAGCTGCAAACGCACAAGAACAAACTGTCATTCTGCTTTTATTTTACATTTCTGTACATCTTTTGACTGTTTTACGAAATTCTGTGTGAACTGATCTTTTTAAAGCTGCATCTCTGCTTAAAACACATCAGTGTGAGTTTTGTTTACATTAAATCTTTGTCACCAAAATGCAACGGGAGCCTCTTTAAGGCCTGACAGACATGGTGAAAACATTTCCCGCCTTATAAAACATTAGCATAACATGAAAATGTTTGGGAAATTGCATTGTTCACAGCAGCCTGAGGTTTTCTTCTTCTCCTCTGTTGTTAGTGTGTTAATGCCCCCGACTGTGTCACACAGTGGTCAGTCTTTGAGATGAAGCCCAGATCTCTCAGCATCCCATCAGACGTGGCTTTTTAAGGACAGGAAGCGGCAGTCTGATCGCCAAACAGCGCCTAAACGCCGCCGTCCTCCGTTAAAAGTAACTCGTCCCGATTCGGTGTTTGGCTGCCAAGTTTCAGACCCCTTGAGAGTCGACAAACCCCAGCTTGAGTCTCTCAGAGCACATTGCACGGTACGCATAAAAATAGTTTCTAATTATATTTGAAACTATTGTGTAATATAACGAATTCTGTAAAACTTTACTTGTGTTCAGATTTTGTGTCGCAGCTGCACGTCAGTGCTTAAACCTCCATAGTTTCATAACCACATCATTTATCCTCCTGCTGTTTCTCCAACAAACCCAATGCAGCAGTTGGTCAGGACCTCCTCCGTTATTCAGGGGCCTCCAGAGGAAGCACTGCTTTATGACGGGGAGGGTTTTATTTACTCCTGGCAAAGCTTGATCTACATCCTCATTGTCCTCCGAGCCTCTTCAGCGCCTCTGAGTCAAACTCTTCTGGGTCCTCCTCCTCCTCCTCCTCCTCCTCCTCCTCCTCAGGGAGCCAGACTTGCAGACAGGACGGGTGGGAATGATCTGCAGCCGGGGCGGTTCAGCCACGTTCCCCTCCGTCAGCCCGGCTCGCCTCTAAACGAGGCCAGCTATGTAAACAGGCAGCTCAGTGACGGATTACTGACAGGTCAGACTCTCTTCTCCATAGCTGGACATCCTGCGGAAACGATACACCCTTTTTTCATTGAAGCCAATGGAAAGACGGAAAAACTGCACTGAAGAAGAAAGCGGGACCCGGTCCCTTCATCGGAGGATGGAGGTGGAGGAGACATACACTTTTAATGTACTAAATGCAGTGTTTGAAGAGAGTAGAGTTGAAAGCGATGACAACTAACAAAGGTGACCACAGCTGTATAGTGATGGTAGGTTTCCAGAGACAGGCTAGCTGTTTCCCCCGGCTTCCAGTCTCTATGCTAAGCTAAGCTAACCTGGACCTGACTCCAGCTTCGTACATGACACAAAATCATGCAACTTGACATTCAACTTCTCAATTCCTATGTGGTCTGCACATTAAAATCACAAGGTTTCTTTTACAAACATGAAAAGAAATTAGGAAAAAACCCTCTCAGAAAGTTTTGGAGAAAACTGTGTGTGTGTGTGTGTGTGTGTGTGTGTGTGTGTGTGTGTATGTGTGTATGTGTGTGTGTGTGTGTGTATGTGTGCTGCTCGATGGTGACTGCGACGTGTGTCTGGTCAAAAACACCACAGGATAGCAAACCCCTCCCGTCCTTCATGCTTCCTGTCTGACACCCCCCAAAGCCCAACACACACACACACACACACACACACACACACACACACACACACACACACACAGTTTTCACCAAATTCTGAACCCAAATAACAAAAAACAGCACCTCCCTATATTTTCCTCCCGGTAAAATATAGAACACTTTAGAGGGAAAAATACAGTTTCTATCCAATAATGTGAATTATGATGCACAGCATTAAAAGATGAAGTAATAATGGATCATAGTGACGAAAGATGGAGATGAAGTTGGAAAAATGTGTCTCTTTATTCGCGCTGGCTCCACTCAGACATCTAATGCATTCAGTTTGTCAAAGTCATCCTCAGTGTTCGTCAGTGTTTTGTCAGCTGGAGGACGAGGAGTTTCTCACCGTGAAGACGTCGTCATCGCCGAGCTCCGCCTCGTTCTGCAGCGTCGATGAGGACGTGGTCGAGCCTGGAGGACACGCGGGACACAAGTTATTGATCACGGTCTGGACCTTTCAGGACAGGTTTGGGTTCGGCTATTTTCAAATGTAATTTACAGAGTAGCTGATGCGTTCTGATCTCAGTTTAGGTTTGTGCTGAACTCTAATCAGCCTGATCTCACAGAAACACATAAAATGATCGCAAACTTACGTGAAGGTGGCATCTGTTAAAATGTTGCATCGCTACTATGCAAACAATTGTCGGGGTGGACACAACAATTCCCAGATTTTTGAATTACAAAGGCTACGTAAGAAGTTACGTTTCAGACGTAGTTCCAACCCAAACTGATCTTTTCTCTGTATTTTTGTTGTCTCAACTTAACAAAGTAGTTTTGTTGTCTCAACTTAACAAAGTAGTTTTGTTGCCTCAACTTAACAAAGTAGTTTTGTTGCCTCAACGTAACAAAGTAGTTTTGTTGTCTCAACTTAACAAAGTAGTTTTGTTGCCTCAACTTAACAAAGTAGTTTTGTTGCCTCAACGTAACAAAGTAGTTTTGTTGTCTCAACTTAACAAAGTAGTTTTGTTGCCTCAACTTAACAAAGTAGTTTTGTTGCCTCAACGTAACAAAGTAGTTTTGTTGTCTCAACTTAACAAAGTAGTTTTGTTGCCTCAACTTAACAAAGTAGTTTTGTTGCCTCAATGTAGCAAAGTAGTTTTGTTGCCTCAACGTAGCAAAGTAGTTTTGTTGCCTCAACTTAACAAGGTAGTTGTGTTGCCTCAACTTAACAAAGTAGTTTTGTTGCCTCAACGTAACAAAGTAGTTTTGTTGCTTAAACTTAACGTTAAATTGTTTCTTTGGTGCCGACACGTATTTTAACACATTACGTGTTCAATTATACATTTATTTCACACTTTATGTGCCACCACCCTGTAATGCGGTGTCATTGTCATTTCACATCTACATCTGTGAGATCACGTTGACTCTGTTGCTACTCCACTCTTTACGACACATATCCGACGCACACTTTGCAATGAGGCGGTCTGTTTAAAGGAGAACTCTAAAGCAGTTTCCAGTCGTGTTTTACATAAACACAACATAGTTGCTCTTAAAGGGTATCCCAATACTTTGACGTACTTTAAACTTTGAACCTGAATTGTTTGAAGTGTGCGACCGGTGCGTACCTTCGGTCAGGTCTTCCAAGGCCTTCCTCACCCCGCGGTCGAAGGCTCTGGCGTCGGCCGGGCTCTGGAAGGTCAGACCACACTTCCTGTTGTCCACTTTCCAGTGGTGGAATGTCGGCGTGGCCTTCGTGTAGACCAGATCCTTCTTCAAGAAACACTCCAGGATCACCTGCAAACCAATCCAGTAGAACGTGACACCATTTAGGAGTTTTGTGGTACCATCTCATGTTTTAAAATAACGTCGGAGAAAGACTTCGGAACAATAGAGGGTAGTTATGATTAACTGCAAGGTATTTAATTGTCATACAAAACTATTTGACGTGTAATTTCTGCAGAAACATTGGGACGCAAAAGATGTGACTAAATAAAAAAAGCAAGCTCTTCTATCGTCATTGAAATGCCGCTGCACTGACCTGCTTGTCTTTGAGCCGTTCTCCGTGGATGAGGAAGGTGTTGCGTCCCAGCAGTTCGCTCGCCAGCAGCCTGCACACGCCCACTCTGCTCAGGCAGCCGTCCTGCGCCAACCAGCCGCCGCTCGAATCGTCTCTGGTCATCACCACCGCTTTGACGCGCACAATGTAGCTGTCACTGCAACAGAGCGGAGAGTTACACCAGTTACACCAGTTACACGGGAACAAGGTGACGGCAAGCGGAAGGATGGAGCAAAAAACACTTTTTACATTGCTCCTATCCTACCTTACAAACAGGTGGGAGCAAGTCACAAGTAAGTCGGAAGTCTTTGCAGTCAAATCCCAATTCCTAAACTTTGAGTCCTTCACAGGTGATAATCGTATGTTTAGCATGCTACGATGTATTGAAAAGACTTGCAACTGGAGATTGAGACATAAACTCATGTTTACAATGTTTACTGAGGGAATGAATCAAGAGAGAAGTAGAGTCATTTTCTCATAGACTTCTATACAACCAGAGGAGTCGCCCCCTGCTGGTCAGTAGAGAGAATGCAGCTTTAAGACACTTCTGCATCGGCTTCACTTGGAGGTTGCCGACCCTGGATCAGACCGACCAATGGTGAGCGAGTTCATGCCAGTAGTGTTGTCCAATCAGAACACGCAGCACTGAGAACGACACACCTTCCTTTATGTTCTTCACTGAACATCGCATTCACCTGTGCTCACACACACACACACACACACACACACACACACACACACAGAAAACCAACAAACCCTCGTCTGAGCTGTCGGCACAAACTGAATCTTCACACTCAGAAGAAAAAATTAAAATGGAGACGCCGACTGAAGCGCGTCGAGGTAAAATACTAAAATACAAAAACACTCTCTCGCCGTCTTGCCTTTTACACTCAGACATCTCTCGTACATCCTGTTTCCACGGTCACAGTGTCACGCCGGTCTCCGTTGACGACAGGCTGTCGAGCCGTGCTACCGCGCGCCGCCGACGCCACATCCTAACAGGCCTCACACACACACACACACACACACACACTGCTTCCCTCCGCTGTGTGATTCAGCCTGCCTGTCAAACAGATGGTGCTCGTGTGTGTGTGTAGCATGAGTCATCACTGCATTTGCCGGCAGCGTGCAGTGACACACACACACACACACACACACACACACACACAGGAGGGACTATATACTTGAGTTTGGTTCCAAAATGAGAGATCCTCCATTTGCAAACAGTGACACCTTCACTTACAAAATGACTGATGATGTCAAATGTATTTTACAGGCTGCAGTCAGTCAGGTTTTCTTAGGACGCTGGTCAATCGGTGGGTTTGTCCCTACACCACATCGGACCAGACAGAAATCTACTATACGTAAAATAGTTTGAGTTTTATGAGTCCTCGTTGTTGGGGGACTCATAAAACACTCCCATGTGGGGGTAGAATGATGGAGACCTACACGATGTCCACGCCGCACTGAGATCTAAACTCGAGCCTGGACACCTCGGCACGTGGTCTGGATGATCGGCTCCCAATGCGAGCAAGATCCGATCTCGGAGCGCACAGGCTTGACAGTTAACGCATCCTGTCGTGATCAAAAGTCGAAATTAAAATACAGGCGTAACCGCGGCCTACTGTCAGCACGACACGCGACACAACCGCCTGTAATATGTGCATCATACAAGATGCAATGTTCCAGTCAACAGCCGTGCATTGTCTGAATGGCTCCAGTGTGATGTAGCTCTGTGTGTGTGTGTGTTGTATAATATCACAACACACACACACCACGTCCCTCTGAAGGTCTGCAGGTTAGAAAATGTAGGTTGTATTTTAGTGGGAGGACTGCTCTTATCAGTAGTGTGTGTGTGTGTGTGTGTGTGTGTGTGTGTGTGTGTGTGTGTGTGTGTGTGTGTGTGTGTGTGTGTGTGCGCGCCAGGTGTCTCAGCGCTGTCAGGCTCATAAAGAGAAGGTCAAAAGTTTATAATGTACAACGCCCACCTCCACCCGGACAGGTGAGGCGATGTCATCCAACTGACTCAGACGCAAAGTCCAACGACCGTCAGTGTTTCGTTTCCTCGTGAGAATCGACTCAAAGTCGGTTTGCTGTGGATGTCGGCCAATCAAAGCAGCCGAAGATCAATAGAGAAGTCAAATGTCCCTTTATCAATGAGACAGAAGGAATATAAATGAATGGTCCTACGTCTGCATCTCACTTGGGACATTTGGGGTTTTTAATTTGTTTTTATCATTTTGCATGTGGAGTAGATTTTGGCGAGGGTCTGATCAGGACTGAAGTTGAAAGATTTAACAAATTAACTAAGAAGATGATAATGTGTATTATTTTTGTGTTTTTGAAGTGGACATTTTTGTCCTCTAAGGACTCGAGGTTGAGGACGCAGATATCGTTCTGTCATGCTGGCAAGTCCCTGCCTGGGTAGAACGCTGGATGCCTCCACGCTCTGCTTCTCAGATGCTTTGGCGTCTTGATCCTCCATATTTATTACTGCAGCTTAGTTCACTGACGGGGAAATAGGGAATACAACTTGAAGGCAAAGACGACTTGAAGATAGGGAACAGAAGACTCCAGGGGGGGCCGCGTCTCCAAGAGATCTACATTTTGCAACAACATCATAAGAAATGTTTTAATATTGATTCTAGGGGTGGAAACCACGCAGAGCTTGTTTAAATGGGCGAAAGAAGCTGCAGCAGGAAGTTTGTGTTTGGACCAGTGAACGGCAGTGAACTCCAGGATGTTCTACCCCCACAGCAGGGACAGCTTTGGGTTCCTCCAGTCAAAGCGGTTCCCGAGTCCCTAAAAAGAAACATGACCTCGGTCCCTGTGGTGGAAACAGGCTACACGTAGTTATTTATGGAGGCCCAGTGGGGCTCACAAACCGCCATTTGGACATCCCTGCCCTCAAACAGCCCTGTCCTCAGAGGACACGGTAATGAAACGGCTGCTTAGAGCACTTTAACAACAGTGTGTGGATGCACTTAAACAAGCAGCATAACACACACACACACACAGCTGACCAGAGATGCAGATAATAGCCTCAGGTGGTCTGTTTGCTCCATCATCATGAAAGACAAACACAAACACAGTACATAACTACACAGAATGCTCCCACAGGAACACACGTGTTGTCAATCACACGCACACACACACACACACGCACGCGCACACACACACGCGGTCCATCCGGGCTCATGACTTCATCATCATCAGCGTGGAAGACCTTGTGTCTCAGAGGTCTGGATCAGCAGCAGATGGTGTTTGACTCGCTCTCTGCCAAACTCTCCTCCCTTGCTCGCCCATCATCTCGCGTGATGTTTTTTTTAATGTTTCAGAGTTTTTTGTTTTGTTTTTCTTCTCCCCGGATGTGTGAAACGTGAGCGGCGGTGAAGTCAATCCGCATCGAGCCACAAAGGGAATCCATCTTCCATCCGTGGCGTCACGTTGTCCGGTCGGACGTCGCTCATCGCCGAGCTCCGAACCCAACTTCAGCACCTAAAACGTTGAGATGATCCCAGGACGTTATGATTTGGTGGCCCGTAGGTCAAAAAGGTTCAAATCTGGTTGAATTAGTTTGAAAATAAATAGTTTTAGACACAGCCTCTCAATGACTGTATTTCAACTTCATATTGAAATACAGTCATTGCGATGGTGTTTATATCTAAAAATCACGCAGACAGTTACTCCCTCAAACAATCGGGCAGTTTAATGATTATGATTTAATGATCATGTTCCTCACATCCAACCGTCTGTGACTTTTATTCTGGTAAATTTCAATGTTATGCATGAGCTGCTGGGTATCGAGCTCATACCTGCTTCCACCTTTCAGAATCCACGGCTGTTTAGTGGCTCGGTTTCTGAAGCTAACGTTAGCTCCAGTGTAGAGATTCAAAGAGTGTCAGATGTCAGATGTGACTCACCAACAGTTTCCCATTATCTCCATGAGTTGATGACTGTGCATGCGGCTGCTATCAATACTTAATGTTCAGTCCCTGTATCTTTCTGGAACTTTGATAAAGTGTTTTTACTTGAGAGTTGACTCGACAACAAACAATTCCATCATTGTAGGTGAAAACAAGTCTGTGATCGTGCTGGTAGATGAAGATATGTTGACCACCAATAAGCAACGTGAATCCAATATCAGCCAGAAATGAACATAAATAGATATCATGGCAGAGGCACGAGGTCGAAATCATGACCCTAATTTGAATGGATTGTAGGATATCAGTTAATATATTGTGTTAAATCTGTCATGGGTAAACCTGGCACTACAGGTGAATAGGGTAAAACATAATTATAGATGTCACCATGAAACGTCCCCAGTTGATTCCTACATATAAACAATTGTTTTTTGCATCGCACGTTTTCTGAAAATGTATGTTTAAATATGCAAATGAGGCATTCTCTTATCAAATATGTGCTCATTTTCTTACATTTCATATCAGAGTAAAATGTTTTCACAGAGGGACTTTTGGATACATTTGCTTGTCGCTCTGTGAATCAGAAAACACTGTCGACAGTCAAAAATCACCGTGTTTTTAGTAATAAAATGTTGTATAAATGAGGTTATGAATGACATGTGAACAAACCCCTCTGTAGAAACCTTCTGAGTGTAGAGAGGAATGAAAGTGTAAAGTTTGGTGTATATAAGAGCGACTGAAGTGGAGAAAAAACTCATTTCGAGAAAACGTCGATGTTTAGTTGAATTACAGACATTTTGATACAGGTGAATAGGGTCAAACAATTAACTCATAGATATAACTATGAAACTTCACCAGTTGATTACTGACATTAAGACAATTGTTTTTTGTATTACAAGTTTTCTGAAATTGTATGCTTTAAGATGCAAATGAGGCATTATGCAATGGTAACGTTTGGTGAATTTAGGATAAATCTACAGACGCAAACAGACAAAGTAGTAAAATAAACAGCTAAACGCGTATCTTGGATGTTTTCTTTCCACTAGTCTGAAAGGTGACATGTTATGGAAGCAAAATAGACCAAAATCCATTTTATTTTTTAATATTTGTCTGCGCGTCTACGATCACCGGAGCGTCTCAGCTGAAGTGACCGGGCAGCAGCTCAGGTGGAGGTCAGCGCGAATATACAACCGATGTTTTGGTGTGCGGGTGGAGCCGGAGCACCGGGGACACTGCTGCCTGCTGACCGTTCCTCCATGTCCATGTCAGCCCCCCTGCAGCCTCTCCACCCGGGACAAACGGTCTGATTTGCTGAGGAGTTCGTTCAAACGGTTCACTCTGCAGCTTTTAGTACTTTATTATAATTCGGAAACAACATCTAGAGGCCCGGAAAAGAAAACGAAGCGAAGCCTGCGAGCTTGTTGTGTCCACTCGAGTCTGCTGGTGTACACTCACATGACACGTTCCTCTCGACTGTTTGTTGTCTCGACGCGACGCGTCCCAGCAATGAGCTCCTTCAGAAAGTCTTTCCAGGAAGTCGATCGGGGTGTTGCACTCATTTGTTGCCATGAAAAACAGCAGAAATAACTGTTGGTCGGACGCAGCTCGGTCTATTCCAGTGTCGGAGTTCAGGACGTCTGATGCTCCGACGAGCACTTACTGACGTCTTCAAGAGCAACTTTGGTATTTTTGAACCTGGGCCCTACTTTCGCCTTTTATTTGGTGTCTAAGTGGTTCATGTGTGCAACCATTGGTTCAGTACTGAAGGAGAACGCTGCAGCCGCTCAACTGGTTTACTGTGATTTTGGGATGAATAGTTAGCTTTTCAGAACGAGACTTCATCAGCAGAAACTTTTCATTTCTCTCTACCGGCCTCCAAAGCTGTTGTCCCGATTACTCACTTATTTACTCATAAAAACATGAGAAAGTAGAGTTTGAATATACCGTAATTACCCTTTAACGGCTCGTGTAATGGTTAAACAGCACCGCGTAAAAAGTTCAAGCACAGAGTTCTGCCACAGCACTAAACAGTTTAAGTCATTACACAGAAGGATAATATGATGGCTACCATGATAACTTTCCACAGTCGTAAAGTCCTTCCTCCTTTTAAATGTGAAACAGCTTTAATGGCTTTAAGTTTGCCAAACTAATGAATCTGTTGCTCCAGCTCTTTACAGGATCTCTACATGTCTTTATTGCTGCACCGAGGCAAACTCCCACTTGGCAATAAAACCTGATTCCGTATTCTACCGTCTCATCTGTACCTGGAACATGTTTTCTGTTGGATAATTAAATACCAACAAACCCCTTCAGAGAAGGAATAATCCCGCTTCAGTTGAACTGGTCACAGCCTGCAGACATATGCACCCTCATGATGAGTCACAACACACAGTGGCCTCATTGGGAAGGGGTCATGAGCCAGACAGGCCGCTTCGTACCGGCGGAGGAAGCAGGAAGCAGCAGTTGGAAGGACATGCTAACATGCTGGTTAATAAAGCCATGTTGGGATGTTGCACGCGACGCCTCATGCAGAACCTCCTCTGTCTGCTCTGTCAAGTCCATCATGATGCAAACTGCACCGCATCGCCTCCTCTCTGTTGTGACTGTATCGCATCTGCAGGAGGCTGCACGCGTTTCTTCTTCCTGTGAAATCTCTCCGACCTCAACCAACCTCTCCACGAGGAGGAGGAAGGTGATGAGGAGGATGAGGGTGAGGAGCCCCCCCCTCAACACTTGAGCCCATAACAACATATCAGGACCAATCCCTATCCATGTGATCAATGCACAAGCGGCCGCGCGCCAATACGCAGCGAATCATAATAATTAGAAAAGAATAATGATGTGGTGTGTTGTTATTATTTGTATTAATATTATACTCACTCGTCTGGTCGCGTGTCCTCGCTCATCTTCTTCTGTTTCACCTCCGGTAATAATCAGCTCCCGCCGCGGCTGCACAGTGCGGTGTCTTCATGTTTCCTCGCCCTTCAGCGGCAGCTGCGGCGGCAGAAGCGGCGGAGGATCCGGTTCTCTCCCTCTCCGCTCGGATCTTGATGTGCGTTATGTATTCTCGGATCTCCGTATCCCTCCCCACTCCCCCTCCTCCTCCTCCTCCTCCAACACCACCTCCCCTTCTTCTTCTTCTTCTTCTTCTTCTTCTTCTTCTTCTTCTTCTTCTTCTTCTTGCTCTTCTCCTTTCACTCCTCAATTACTGAAGCGCATCCGAAGAGGCGCATCCGATCTCCTCTCCCACCTCCTCCTGCTCCTACGCCTTTTCTTCTTCTTCCTCCTCCTCCTCCACCACCTCCTCCTCCTCCGCCTCCTCTACCTCCTCCCCCGCCGGACCGGGCTGGAATGCGGTGACCGAAAATGGTGCGCTGGTATCGGTGAGGATGGCCCCGGACGAGCCCCATCTCCTCCTTACTCCATGTTGGATTCAGTGAGCGCAGGCAGAGCGGAGCGGACTGAGGAAGAGGAGGAGGAGGAGGGGAGACAGTGACGTCAGACCCGAAGGACTGCAGAGTCACGTGCTTTTACCATATCATAATTATAATAATAATAATTTACAAATGCTACACTGTATGTCTCATATGGCAGCAATAGATAGCACGAACCAATAGACCTGCAATATTGCAATTTTAATATTTGTATTATTGTATTAATTCTACTTTTAATAAATAGTATGTACACTAGCAGCAGCAAATAGTACTATTAAATATGCGCAATTTAGATACCACAAAACATACTCGTGGCTATGGTAGTAGCATAGTAATAGCAGGTCTAGTACAGTATTCTAATAGCAGTGATGAGAGTAGTGGAAGTGGTTTAAATGAAAAAAGTATTTTTGCCCAGTGGTATTGTGTACGGTGGTATAGTAGAGGGAGTAGTAATAGAGGGAGTAGTAATAGAGGGAGTAGTAGTAGAGGGAGTAGTAATAGAGGGAGTAGTAGCCGTAGTAGTACTGGGAGTAGTGGAGGTGGTATCAGTACTATTTAATGGTATAGTAGTGGCAATAACAGCTGCAGTAGAGGGCCACATGTGCACATGATAACATCCTTCTTAGGAGAGAGGGTTCGTATGTCTCCGACAGGTTTTATGTGTTTTCATTTTAAACATGTAAATACATGTAAACGTTTTGTTATTACCATAAATGTCCACAATGTGTTTTTCAGGTAATGTCATATTTATTTGAAAGCACCTGTGCAAACAATTCTTCAAAATAAGAGCCCGAGTTTATATTCCCTCCAGTTTGTTATCAGCTGACCATCAGTAGAAACGTGCTCTTCTTCTGTCACATTTAAAAACTACTGTGTTTCAGTGACACCTTGTGGCAGAGTCATGCTACTGCAGCTACACTTCACATCTGCTCCACAGCTGCTGTCTCTACAATATTCTATCTTCGGGTGATATTCAGTCAAAGCTGTCTGAAGAGTTAGGAACAGGGTCCGGGTCGAGATCTGCAGCATTTCAGAAATCACGGCGATTCATGTTTATTTTTTAGATACATTTCAATGTTGACAAGTTTGGCATTTTCAAACCACAAATTGAAACCACATTTCCAATGTCAGTCCATATTTCTTCATATCTTTGCCAAATTACAATTAAAAGCAGAACTTCTGTCTCAACGTTGACTCCAAAACTTACCTCGAAAACAAAACAAGGTCTTTAATGCCGTCCTGCTGCATCCAGCTGCTAAACTGATGTGGAGTTACTCTATGCCTCCTCAGGAACTTTACCACAATGTCTGTCTCTTTTTAAATACATAACATAACAAACAAAAGCTCGATTAAGTGGATCAACTGTGGATGGATGTTATCTTGATGTACATGTTTTTAGAACTCTTGGTGTTGTTGTATTATTGCAAGTATTTATGAGTTGGTTATTGGATTAAGTCACATCCAAGTTATTTCATCTACAGTCCATTCAAATAACATTTCGCATAGTTTACTGTAAGGAAACATTCAATGAGATAAAATGAAGCCAACGCTCGATTCAATATGAAGCAATATTTAGAATAAATGATCAACCCATCTTCCTGGGCTCCAGCGTCAGTGGACGCTAGAGAAACACTAAAACTACACACTGAAAGTAAGAGAACATTTCTACCCAACACCAATTATTTCATTATTATTCTCCAATCACATCACTGTGTGACTCATGAGCCCACAGTGGCACTGGGCCTCAGCTACACCAACAATGGTACATTCATATTTTATGTTCATAAGCTTCTTGGACGATGCATTCAATAATTATTTTACTGTAACATCAGAATCAGAAACTTGTTTTATTGCCAAGTAGGTTTGCACATCCAGAGACTTTGCCTTGGTGGGTTTGGTGCATTAATAACAGTACAAAGAGGCATAACATAGGACAGACAAATATAAGAAAGAAGTAAAGTTATCTGTTTTTAAAGTGGAAGAGCTGCACAGGAATGTGCAGAATAAATGTGCAGAAGTTCACAGCGTAACGAGAAGATGTGCATGCAACTTTAACATGCTCTGTTGTTTTGAGCTCATTCATCCTGTAAAAATATTTTATTCAAAAAGAAAGAAAAAGGGACTGAAAGGGTCATTTTAATGGTGTTTCAGGTCATTTATGTTTCATTTGTTCAGATTTGAGATTGTCTTTAAGGTTTCCTTCTTATTTGACTGTCGGTACAGTTCTCTGCTCGGTTATTACAGGTTGTTGGTCACAGCTCATGTTTGGTAAATGTTAAGTTGATCTCAGGATCGCTGTAGTTTGGAGCTGCAGTACGTTTTAAATCACCTCCTGATCAAACCAGCGTGTTTGTGAAACATCTTTCAATATGATTAATAATAGAGAGCGAGCGCTCTGGCTGGTGTTGACACGTTACAAACACCAGATGGGGCATGCGCACAAGAGTTCAGCAGTCTGTGCAAACGAAGTGAAGAGCAGTTTGTTTTCTTTCCCACATTTAAACTTTTACATTATTCCTTTCTTAAACAGATTCATCTTCTTTATTTAGAACAAGTGCAGTCGACTCTTAGACTATCTGAATATTCTAGTGTTATTTTTTCAAAACATATCTGCCTCAATCATGAAATTCTGCTGTCAATCATTTAAAAAGTGTTTCAGTTGTAAATCATGTGTTTCGCGTTTAAAAGGAAAATCAAAAGTGCAAAAATATATTTGTCAAATAAGATATTATTGTTATTGCTAGTACGCATTTGATATGTATCTATTTACTGCAGACAGTTTATTCTATACTTTTAACTCGGGCCGTATTAACCTTTGCATGCGGCCCCTGATGTGCTGTGGATCCCTGTTGACCCCCATTTCTCCCATGCATTCATTGTTTATGCAGCATGTCCATAACATAAACTAAAGTAACAAAAGCCACAAAACTGGATTCTAACTCGGGGCCCCTCTGCAAAATGAGGTCCTCAATCTTATGTAATACTACAGGTGTCTCCTCTGGGCCCCTCTCATTTCAGACAGTTTTAATAACACATTTGCGGTTCATCAAATAACCACAGAAACACTGCCACATTGTAAACCAGAAGTCTTCGGGCCCCTGAAGGTTTTTCTTTTTACTTTGACATATTCCATCGACACACCAAAGTTATTTCTGTAGTCGCAATGAATTCCTAAGTTGTCATAACTTTTTTGTCCCCCCCCAATAACAACGTGGAGTGGAGACATATTTGTCCCCTCACATTCCCTTATCCAGTGCACCTCGCGGTTGCGCGCCTTGGCACATCTCGTGGTAGCTGCGGGGACGCGCAGGGAGTCTCTGCTCCTTTAAGTGGGGAAAAGAAACTATTCACTCTCGTCCCACCCCTCCCTCCCCTCACACCCCGACGGCCTGCTCTGAGGAAGGAGGAAGCCGCTGCGCCGGAGCTGCGATGGGGATTTGAACGCACCTCCGCGCAGAAGACAGCGCCGCACGGCCCGGCTCAGAGCGCAGCGGGCGGGTCCGCCTCACTTTGTCTCCCCCCCGGTTTGGATGTAACCTGATCGGATTTGGCCTGCTGACTGAGCGGTTGGTTGGGTGGTCGGTGGTCGGTTGTTGCTTGGAGCTGGAGGCCGGGAATAGGACAGCGTCTGCCCCGGGCTCGTGCTTCTGGTGGCGGAGTGTCGCCGTCGGTCGGTCGGTTGGTCGGTTCCCGTGGAGAGCTGAGCGGAGCTTGCAGGGACCTGCTGCTGCTCTCTGTGTGTTTGTGCGTTTCTCTTCGCGGCTGGACTCCGTTACACACGGGATTAAGTGATTAACGCTCCGGTACCGGGGAGTTGGATGTGTGTTTTGCCCCGCAGGAGTCACCTGGAGTCCGGGCGGAGAGACGGGGCCGATGGCGCAACGGGTGCGTAAAAATCCACTTTTTAATTCGAGCGCAGAGAGATGATGAGAGAGAGGACGGTGCTTCTTCTGCGGCTCGAGTTTGATGATGAACTGGGTTTGGATTTGTGGAGAACAGTGAACCACTTTTCTTTAAATTGACACAAAACTGAGACGAAACTAGATTAAAACTATTCAACAAATAAATACATTAACCATATTTGGAAACATACTTGTTTTTATTAATATTAACTTTGTTTATTAAAGCAAAATTAAATTTGCCATTTTAATTTATTTCACGAGCTAGTGATTAAAACTTTCTCTCGTGCGTAATAATCAATTTAACTTTTATTAGGTAAGCTTAATTTAATGGTTGTCTTTTTGAAAGCTTTTTTTCAACCAATATGACACAGTTTAATATAAGCCTTTATGTATTCGTATTAACATATTTATTTAAAAAGAAACACATCCATCTACACGTTTCTAAAACCGAAACTTTTTTAAATGAATAATAAAAGTGAAACACTGACGGAGCTTTAATTTAATTAGATTCACTTCACACTCAGTGAGAACTAAAGACAAACTTGTAAACAGAAATTATTTTATGGATCTAAATGAATTGATTTTGGATTATAAAAGTTGCTGATTTGTAGAAATACATGTTGTACAAAGTATTTGTTCCTTTTAGAGTTTGTGCCTCAGTTTTGATTGATGAGAAAAGTTTTAAAATGAACGAATCATTTCATTTCACCAACAAAACTTATGAGCATTGCAACCTTTTTTTAATCAAACTAAAACCTGTTTTAACAGATTTTAGAGGAAACACTTGACGCTCTATTAACTCATATCTACATATATTGTGTTGCACGTGCAGCGGACTGTTTGTTGGCGGTGCAGCCGGTGTGTGTGTGTCGGCCGTTTGTGCTTATGCCGCGGAGATTATAAAGAAATAAAACTCTTCTTATATTTGTTTCACGGCTGATTAAATCTGCCCAACCGGAGCTGATGAACTGCGACACACAAACTGTTCAATAAAGTTGTTTTAACAGGAAAACATTTCTAATATTCGAACTTTAGTTCACGCAGGCGGCTGTTTGTCGAGGTCAAAGTTTAAACTGCGTTTTGTTGATCAGTGATCGCTCGAATCCGATCACATGCACACAGAGACATAAAGACAGTGAGAGCTTCCGCTCAACTTTTTGAACGTAAAAAGTTCTTTATAACGTAAAATATCTGACTTATTATGTTTCCTAACTCACGCGTCACAGTGGAAACCTGTTGCTGCAGATGTTAAATCAGGAAAATAAACTAAAATAAGGAAACAAACGGCACCACGAGAGATGTTTTCAACAAAGAAGAACTCATAAGAACAATACATTGTTGAAACAACATTCTAATTGTTTGCCTTTTTAGCATTGGAAGTTAAAAATAACAGCCATACAGTGATTATTTAAATATATCAGGTTATTTACAGGAATACAACTAAAACCATGTTTTTTAGAATTTAGAAATTATAATTTTTCTTTTTAAAATGTATTTTTTCTTGTTTATTTGGAGATTAAACATTTTACAGTCTTTTTTGAAATTAGTGTAAATTAAAAACACAAAGACCCACAAAACACACCCTTTAAAAGAGAAACAAACTTTAGTTGCTTCAATTAAAAAGCAAACTGACTTCTGTTGGAATAAGGCCATTTTTATATTTTTATTTTTATATAGGTAATATGTATATTGTATTGCAAAGTTAAAACTTGTTTTGATTTACTACAAAACCAAAGAATGTATACATGTACATACTTAATAGGCATAAACATTTTAGAACAATTCCTGTTTTCTTTCTAAAAAATAAAATAGATTTCTGTCCGTTAAGTCTTTAGAGTTTATAAAGTTTTTGAGAAAATCTAGAAGTTTACGGACAACTTGTAATTCAAAATGAATAACACACATTTCAGTCTGACAGAAACATTCTACCTCTTATAAATATCAGAGACGTTTTTACATTAGACTGCATCACGTTTTAAAGTGTTCATGTTATTTTGTCCACCCCCTTCATAGAGAATCCCCAGTGCAGACACACTGTTGTTTCAAGTGTCAGGCGGGTTTTTTAAAAAGCAGAAGTATTGTTTTTATCTGAAAATGTAATTGGTGTTTTAAAAGTTTAAAAACTCTTTCACAGTAAATAAACCAGGGGTGGCCATAATAACAGGAACACCTGCACAGTGCCAACCAATTAAATATTCCAGTTTAGCTTTTCAGAGACGTTTTAATTAACAATGTTAATTTGTCTGTATTTAATATGTGGAAAAGTTCAAGAGGTGTCAGGATGTTTTTCTAAAAGTTAACATACTGAATTACTTTTAAATTGTTATAACGGCATACTAATGTGATTTAAGATTGTGACTGGATGTTTAAACCTTTTTAATGCATATTTTTTTGTTGCAAAGCATCACACTATTTGTCACATGAGAGTAAATAGACAAGAGGGTGGACATAATAACAGGAACAGCTGCAGCTAGTTGTTTGCACACTGTTTGTGAGAGTCCTTGAATCTTCTCTCTGGTCGCTTTTGGGGTTTTGTTCCATTACATTGTATTATATTGTTGTGTTAGAATCTTTTCTTTTACATAAATGGAAAAAACACTTCATTCTCCTTTTCAGAAGAGTCTGTCTCTTTTTGTTTTTAGGGACAAAATTGGTGAAACTAGCGTTTCTTTTTTTTTCCATGAACAGATTTTTGTGTCTGTCAGTTTGTGCCATTTCATGGTGTTTCTGAGATCGTCCGCGAAACGTCTAAACTCTGCACACAGTTTGTTTCAACACATTTATCGTTCAAATGTATCTGCGTTTCGACCTCCGCTGAGGTCAGCGAACAGCTCCTACTTGAGGACTCAGGAGGTCAGAGGTCACCCGTCTCTTATCTGTGTTTCAGTATGAAGACTTGGCCCACTACGGGCTGGAGGGCGTGGGTGGGGTGTATGGAGACCCACACCACCATCACCACCACCACCACGCCGCCCGCTCTCTGCAGGCCGTGCACCTGGCTGCTGCTGCTGCCGCCGCCGCCGCCGCCGCCGCTGCTGCTGGTCCATACCCTCCACACCAGTCCGCCCAGTCCACCCACACCAGCAGCAGCATTGGCGCCACAGCTGGGGACGCCGTCAAGAGGGACAAAGACTCCATTTATGGGTATGATGAGTTTACACACACTGTGGGGGGAAAAAGACCGGACCGATGAGGACAAAAACGGCTTTTCAGAACAGTTTTCTTCTTCTGTGAAAACAGTTTCTTGGTGTAGCTTCCTGTTTGATTCATCTGTTTAGCTTCTCACTGTTTGGGACTGAGCTACTCGCTGTTCCATTCCAGGCCGAGCTGAGCCAGACCAACATTATCTGTGTGTGTGTGTGTGTGTGTGTGTGTGTGTGTGTGTGTGTGTGTGTGTGTGTGTGTGTGCGTGTGTGCGTGTGTGTGTGTGTGCGTGCGTGCGTGTGTGTGTGTGATGAAGTGAGGCCTGCTGCTTGTTTGAGGTCAACACAGAAACAGACGGCGGAAGAAGTTTACTTGAGTAAAAGTAGCAGCACTTCAGTATGAAGAAAACTTCACTGCAAGTAAAAGCCCTGCATTCAAAACGCTACTTCAGTAAAAATACAAGTTTGAGCATCAAAAGTAAAAGTTCTCATGATGCAGAAAAGTGACTCGTGTCGGTGAGCGAGGTGGAGCCATTTTAAATGTTTATAGGGAAATAAATGCGTAGAAATGCAGGTTATATGATCACAGTTATGTATGATCATTATATATGTTTATAGGCCTGAGAAAACAAGAAGGTTTCTGACTTATATCTAACTGGAGATAGAGTTGTTACAGATCGCAGCTCATCAGACAACAGTAACTAACAGCACCTTCACCAGCTCCTCGTCTTATTCTGGCTTATTCCCAAAACCTGAGAGGAGAAATATACAGTAGTGCCTTAAAAAGCCAATAAGAGGATTTAAAAATGGAGTAATTTAAGTAATCGAGTAATGTGTTGCTGCTTTCTTGATAATCTAATTGTAGGTTTTGTATATAACTGTATATGAAAACATTGACTACAGCTGTTCAATTAATGTAAGGAACTGTGGTAGAAAAGTACATTGTTTCCATCTAAAATGTATTGGAATAGAAGTATAAAATTGACCATGAAATAAACAGGTAGTTTTTTTACAGCACATAAGAACAGTACTTGAGTAAATACTTGCATAAATTAATTAATAAATTAACTGATTGATTTCTTTATCACCATTATCACCATTCATTGTTTTGTCTATAAAATGACAAATACTGAAAAAAGCTAATTCCCAAGCTGGTGTTGCATTGAGGTCGCTCGTTGTTCCGGCCAACGACCCGTAAACCTGAAGATATTCAGTTTATTATCACATATGATGGATGAAAGCAGCAAAGCCTCACATTTGACACATTTTAGGTTCAAACAAATAGCTGAAACGCCGATAAATATTTGGGTCCAGCTCTACCGGCTGTGTTCACAGGGACACAGTAACCAGATTATGGCCAATAATCAGATTACTTCATTTAAGCCTGTCTTTGTTACAGGGCTAAGTCTGCTCTCGCTCCCTCCATGTTTTATTGTAGCGTCACCTCAAACTAGAACTTGTTTGGAGTTCCTCAGGGTTCGATTCTGGGGTCTTTCCATCGTAAAAACATCATTAACCGCGTCATGGCATCTCCTTTCATTTCAAAGCTAATGACAATCAACTATATATTTTTGATAAAACATTTTGACCTCGGCATCAACACAAGACCGGATGCATGAATCTGAATGTAAATTATATTTCTTCAGTTAAATAGAAACATGTTTGTGAAAGGGTTCCTTGTTATTCAACGATAAAATGGAAGCAAAATAGAATTCAATCCAAGCTTGAATTAGTTATGACTCTAAACTACTTTAGTATTGTTTTAACCAACTTCAAAGATGCGTCGAACGAGTCCTTAATTTAAAAAACAACACAAACATGTAACGCATGCTTTTATTTTCCTGTTTAGATTACGGGAACGTTGTTTTTAGCTTTTAGTTTCTGAGCAGACTCGTATCACAATAAACAAATGAGATTGACTTCCTGGAGTCAGCGTCGCCTTCTAAATGTGGAAACTTACTTTTTACAGAAATGTAACCAAGTTATTTTTAACTCGTCATTGAGTTTCCTTTTGCTTGATTTTAAAAATGTAGACGCGGTAAATATATCTATTTTGAACTTGTGTGCTTTAGCAGAGCGGGTTGTCCTGAGTTAGCGGGACAGTATATTAAAGCTGCGGCGCATCAGCAGCACCTGCTTTGTGCTTCATGACAGATCCAAGTTGTGCTTCCTCCCCGGATTTCTTTAAAACATCGTCACACTTCCTACCGGTGGTACCGTGCAGATAGTTTTGGTTTTATTTGTCAAGATTTTGAGATTTCTTCATCCGCCCCAAAACAATGTTTGTTTCTCCACTGATTGGACGTACTGAAGAAGTAGTCCCTTTAAAAAGTATATATAGACCTTGTGTTTTAGGACACCGTAAAGAAGTATAATCATTTATGTTTTATACAAACGCAAGTCCATTGCCTTCATTGTATAGGGGTGAAAGAAATCTAAAGGATTTTAATTGTGTCCTTTTTATTTGTTAATAGAAGTCTCTAAAGATTATTATTCTGAATCTTGGAGCCACTTGAAGGTTTCTGGGAGAGTTTGAAGCAGCAGGAAATTTGTGTTACAGTCTGAGCTGACCCCCTCCCTCCCCCCTCCCTCCCTCTCTCTCTCTCTCTCTCTCTCTCTCTCTCTCTCTCAGACATCCTTTATTCCCTCTGCTCGCACTGATTTTTGAAAAATGTGAATTGGCGACCTGCACGCCGAGAGAGAGCGGTGTGGCCGGAGGAGACGTCTGCTCCTCGGACTCCTTCAACGAGGACATCGCCGTCTTCTCCAAACAGGTACAGAAGCACACATTTCATCCACGTCTCGGAGTTATTGCAGAGCAGATCTGCAGGATCAGACGGGGCCAGGGCCGGATTAATCCTTGAGGGGGGCCCCTGGGCCTAAATGAGCTGTGGGACCCCAACGACACCCTTATGATCCCACTTTCTGTGCATTGTGCCTTTATTAGCCCGTGATGAAAGTGCTCATTTTGTTCACTTAACAAACACTAGAAACGGTGTGTAAACACTGCACTACGACTAAATAAACCGTCAGGGATGCGGGAGACAGAAATTACGTTTGCAGAAAGCGTGAAAGCTCCGCAAGCGCTTTCGCGGTGCTCGGTTATTTTTGTAACTAGGTGCCGGCTGAAGAATGCAAATAAGTCAAATTAGGAAGTCAAATACTGTTAACATGTCTGAGGATTTTAGAAAGACGGCCAATTTGTTTTTTAAATCATTAAAAAACAGGAGATCTTAAAAATCTACATTTGAGTAAATATATTGCCATCCAAATCAACGTGTTTACAGAATGTTCAACCTTTGTTTCGTTATAATATAATTAGTTGTTTAAATAGTTTGACTATAGTTGATTAAAATGTTGCATGTTTTGTCTGTGGAGGGTTTTTTTATGGAGTTTTTTCCGGTAACACTCCGGTAATGTTTTGTTCTGGCGTTTCGGAGAACAGCGTGTTGAGCATCGTAGCTCGGGCACCAGCTGTGGAGGCCAGGGCCACGGAATAAACAGGGCCTCAGGGTCCGGGGCCACAGGCCAGTGGACTGTGTTGTTTAATGACTGTAATACTTTTGTTCTGTGTCTAGATCCGATCAGAAAGGCCTTTATTTTCATCAAATCCAGAGCTGGATAATTTGGTGAGATATTACTCTGAAACTAAACCGTTATGATTGTAAATACTATTGTCTTATGAAAGTGTTTATTTTGGTCTCATTTGTGTATTATTGTCTTTTGTTTCTTTTGCAGATGGTACAGTCGATACAAGTGCTGCGCTTCCACCTCCTGGAGCTGGAGAAGGTCAGATTCTCTCAGATCTCACAGCGTCTGTTGTCGAATATCAAGTAATGAGATTAACGCAGCAAAGATGTTCACTGTGCTGCTCATCCAAGTTTAATCCTCAACAAAAAACAGTCATTTAAAATGATTCCGATACCACTGTTATGTCCCTAGAATTTCAATATCTTTATTTAGTTATAGACCTACGTGCAGTAGAAGCATACATACCACAGTGCTACAAAAAAGTCAAAGTATTCACCGGCATAATGGCTTCTCTTAGAGTGTTTTATTGTTATGGAATATCACTTATGGGTACATGCAATATCTGTGTAATGTGTCAATGTAGAGCCAATTTTAGATACTTTGTGTACTACTAGTACTATCCTACAATACTGCATCATATGATTTTAGTATAGCATGTGTTTTTATGAAAGCAGAAAGTTTTGAATAAATGTAGTGGAGTGAAAAGTACACAATTCCCCTTTGAAATGTACCTGAAGTAGAAGTATAAAGTAGCATGACATGGAAACGGTAAAGTACAAGTATGTCAAATTTGTACTTAAGTACAGTACTTGTAAACTATATAATAAACAGACAGTACATATATACTGTATATATACATATATATATATATATTTTTTAAACTATTTTGGTCTCTTATGGAACTACAGCTACTGAGACTCTTGTAATGACGGAAAGTGTTTTTAAATTGTACTGACTGTGTTAAGATGTTTCATCTTCGTGTACGTTTTACTTCCAGGTTCATGAGCTTTGTGATAACTTCTGTCATCGATACATCAGCTGTCTGAAAGGGAAAATGCCGATCGATCTGGTTATGGACGACAAAGACGGCAACAAATCGGACAGCGAGGACTTCATCAGGTCCTCGGGGAACAACATGGATCAGGTGAGCTCACCGCCACTTCCTGGAAACTGACTACTGCCCCGCTCTGTCAGGCACTGTTCCCAAACTCAACGCGACATTGTTGGTCCGGTTCAGGAGTTCCTCCATGACAATATCCTCAGTCCAGGTCGCCAGTTAATTGTTAATTGTTTGTTTTGTATGTTCGTAAATTACAATAGTCGTCCAAATCCCTGTTCATTTAATGATATATTCATTTATATGTCACACAGCCTCACGGCACACACACACCTAAGCCCCGCCCTTAGCTGCCAGTAGCTCCTTTGTCATTTGTCCATGGAATGAATGCCGATTGTAACATTTCCCACTGAAGACACAAGCCACATCTTAGTGGGTGTTCGTGGGTTTTTGTCCAGTGGAAAAGGGGCATTAGAAGGCCCGACACTCAGCACCTTGTAGCCGCTTCGTGGCGACCCTCTGGTTCTCCAGGAGGAACTCGAACAGCTTACAGAACTCCTCTCAGCCTGGACAGCTCAGACAATGAGTCCGGCCCCTCGACAGGAGTTTGGTTCCAGACCCAGTGTTATGCATAAAGGCGAGCCCAAATATATCCAGTTGTTACCGCTCCACCTCCTGCCACGAGCTCTGGTTGCTCAGAGAGGTGACTCACGTTCCACACCTTTGAGTTGAGTTCAGACTGTTTTGTCAAACTATATTATTCCATTTTTTGGCTGCAATCTAAGCGGCTCTGCAGGGTTTATTTAACAAAACTGAGATGTTGAAATCCCCCAAAAAAGGGAAAATGGAATATGAGCAGTGTGTTCATCTGTCTGACCGCAGGTAACACACGCACACACACACACACACACACACACACACACACACACGCACACGCACACACACACTGATCCTTTTTCTTTTCTTCTCTCGGACTCGTGAAGGCTTCTCTCTCTTAAGCGGGAATAATAGCGGTGAAAAGTCAGGTTGTGTCTGTTTTCCGAGCCAGCAGAGCAGGTTTTAAATCAGCTCCCAGCAGCCACTTGTCAGGCCTTTTAACCCTTTAATCACCCAGAAGTGTGAACTCCTGCGGCTTAGTGTCGGATGACCAGCAGCTCCAAAGCGCTGGTTTCATTTTCAAGTGCCTCCGGTTGGATGATACACTGATAATCCTTCTTGTTGTTGTTTTTAAGTCTCCGTCTTTGTGACTGCAGAGCCCTCGTAGATGAGGTGTTTCCTCAGAGATCACCTGTCAATCAAACAGAGTGGGTGGGACAATGATGCTCTTAAGTTTGTTCAGGTTTGACTTTCTGTGGGTGGCGCTGCTCTGAGTCTGAGCCCCAAAGAGATATCTACTGAATGTCTTTGCAAACTACATCATAAAAATCATTGTTAATAATATCTATTTACATGGTTTTGACTTGCAAATTATTTGTTTTACTTGTTGTAATTAACCATTTTTAGTCTCACTGTAAATGTTTCATGCTTGTCCTCCTGTGTCTTTTCCTCCCTGCAGAGCTCATGGAGCAGAGATCACGACGACGCGGCATCGATCCGGTCGGCCGGGACGCCGGGACCGTCCAGCGGTGGACACACGTCCTACAGCGGAGACAACAGCAGCGAACACGGTGAGAATACTGACGGAGCTCCACATCCACCATCCGTGTTTGCACATCTTTATGTTTTACAAATACCACACTGTGAAAATACGCACTACAATTAAATGTCCTGCTTTCAAGATGTTTTTAACTCCTTTATAACCAGTTATCCAGTTTAATCTACACCAATGCATCATTGGTGAAAAGTACAATATTTACCTCTGAGATGTAGTGGAGGAGAAATGTAAAGATCCATAAAATAGAACCTCTAATATGTACTTGGTTGCGTGTGTGTGTGTGTGTGTGTGAGAGAGAGTTTGTAAAGGGTGAAAGAGGTTTTCCGACATGTTAAACATCTCGTGAGTTTGAAAATAAAGGGAGACGGTAGAGAGAAAGAGGGAGTGAGAGAGTGATGAAGGCTGACAGACGATGTGAGCAACGAGCCGAGCTGGAAGAAAGGGAGCTTTATGTCCCAGAACACACACACACACACACACACACACACACACACACACACACACACACACACACACACACACACACACACACACAGAGGGGGAAACAGAAATACCACAGCATGCAGTGAACACACTCACACTGAAACGGGCATTAACAGAATTCATATATGTTCCGATTTTACAGTGTAAATACACAAAAAGTATACTTTGTACAAGTAAATATGCAGTACACAAAGTATATACAGTGCTGTGTATGAAGACATGGACATAAGCGTTTCACAAAATATGTTTCCATCTACTTTTACTTCATTTTGGTTTAATTCAATTCAATTCAATTTATTTTTGTACAGCCCAAAATCACAAATTACAAATTTGCCTCAGAGGGCTTTACAATATGTACACGTTTGACATCCTCTTGTCCTGGAACCCTCACATCAGAACAGGAAAAACTCCCCAAAAAAAACCCTTTAACGGAGGAAGGACCAGGGTCCAGATGAAACCATGCTCCATGGAACCTGTGAGCATGGTTTAGAACCTGTTTAGAAAAATGCACAGCTCTGGCTCCATGCTGCTGGTCTCAGTCCAGCCGGTTCTGTTAGCATGCATCTGCTAGCGGGCCAACTGAAGCAGGTCCTGTGGTTTCTCTATCTGCTGCCCACAGTCACAGGTTCACACGGCTGTGGGGGCGAGTCTGACCTTCAACAAACAGGCTGAGTTTGATTCAATGGGAGATTTGTTAATCAAGCGTTTACAGTCCCAACGTACATCAGCCTTAATAGCGAGACAGACTTCGGCTGTGTGTTTCTTTTCCCGCTGGTTTCTGTTTCACAAGCTTCCTAATGTTTTTTGTCATTAAGGATTTCTTTCATCTGTCGTTCTGCAGAAATGTTCCTGTGGTGTTCTGCTTGTTCTATGAGTGATGAGTATCTGCTGCTTTACTGGACAGTAACATCTGAATGCCATTTCATAGCAAAGACTGCTGTTATTTTGTGAACTTTCAACAACTCTGTTGGGGGTTTTGGACAAAAAGCCGATGGTGCTAATGGAAGTTGTTGAATGCTGATGGCGGCACGATGGCGGTTCTAGAGATGGTGAAGTCGGTCAGTCGGTCAGTCGGTCGGTCGGTTGGTCGACCATTTTGGTCATTCGAGACCCTCAGAGGATGAATCCCTTCTTATCTAGCGCCACCGTAAGGTTTGTCTTCTTTTCAGTGAATAGTCTTAACTGTTTGAATGACTGCCATAACATTTCGTCCAGTTATTTATGTTGCCAAGAATAAATCCCACCGACTTTGACGATCCGCTGACTTTTATGTGAAATATCTCGACATCTACTAGATGCGAGGCGATCCCCTGAATATTTATCTTACCACCAGGCTGACCAATGTGGTTTTGGATGGATTGCAATGAAATGTTCACACATTCATGTCAATGGTTTTGCACGTTACCGCAGTCTTGAGAAGGAAGGGGCGATCGGAGGAGGGTTCAGCTGGTTGGATGCAACTAAATCCACTCTGGTCCTCGAGCTATATTTGAACCATTGTAGAAGTGAAAATGATGGCGACAGCACAATTATTGATCAACCTGTTCATTGCAGTTTCCATCAGATCTTGCAGAACTACTGTAAACAGCTTGCTTGTTGGATACAAAGCTGTGGTTTCGTGTTTTGGGGATAACTAAAGCTACAAGAGTTTGATCCACTGTCACACCTCCACTTGGAAAGCAAATCTGCTTCATCAGACGGTTCCCTGTGACTGGACGTATCAGCAGCCAGACCTCAAGCTGCTTCAGCTCTCTCTCTCTGTTGGCTGGTAGATGTTTAAGCATCGCTTACACACAGCCAGCTCCCCGGTTGACCTCGGCAACGGAGCCAAATGTGGTGAATAAGAGATTTCTTTGACGTTACTGAAAAACCTCAGTTCGGCAGGACTTCAAATGACATCTGCTAACTCAGGAGCCAAAGCCAAACTCTCCAGCATTTTTGGCCGCAGTGCTCTGTGTTAATTTGCCATCCTGGGGAACATAAACAGAGAAACATGTCCTCAGCAGAGACGACCATAATACTGTCACTTTGAATGGGCTCCCTCTGTCGTAGAAGAGAGAGAGGAATATACACTTGTTTGCTTTCTCTCCATAAGATGAGGGGATTTCAATCTCATGTCTGTATGTTGAGCCTACAGCTAACCAGATTCTGTCCAAAATTCAAAGATATACCAAACAACACCTCTAAAGCTCCCTGATGCACACCCTGTATCTTGTTGTTTCTTCTTCTTTATTGCTTTTTTGGGGTTTATTTTACCGTGGTGTTGAATTAGGTATTGAGAATCATGTAATTTCACTGGTATTGGTATCAAATAAATTTCTGGCATCATGACATCCCTAAATTCTATTGCCGTTCAGGTAACGGCAGGTTGATAAATTAAGCATTTTTAGACCAATTCGGAATAGTATATATGATATACTTTGGAATAATTGATTGTACATAATAACCTCTGCAGCCGCATAGGTTGATGAATGGGCTGTAGTGCACTAAATGGCATAAAGGACTTGGATGGCCACATAATTATTAAGTGTACTTTTGGTTTGTTTTCTTTTTTTCCTGGTTTGAGCTCCTAGTTCCAACAGAGATAAAACTTTATGTTTCATACAGTTGTGTTTCAAACAATGGTGCACAGAGTCGGCTCCATAAAGAAGAATGTTTTTCCGGGTTTGGTGCGGAAGAACGTGCCCTCAACCCCACCTATCGCATCCGGGATGAACTGGAACACTGTTAGCCCAACGTGATCACGCAACATCAGTGTTGGACCTCACTCATGCTCCCTTGCAGCCATATTCAAACATCTGGTTTAACAGCTGGAACCGGACGAGTGCAGGCTTTAATCCATGGTCCAGTGTCCACATACCTTTGGCCGTATTGTGTATTTAGCGCCAGTCCAACCTCCTATACGTCTTTAAATCCCCCCAGCAGGACACGTTGAGTTTCATCTCCGTCCGTCTCTGTGTTTTTATTCCATGTCTGACCTCAGCAGTGAGGTCACCTTCATTAGAGCGTTGGATTGGCTTCCAGTCGCCTGACCCCTCCCACCGTCAGTAGAAGATCAATGGTCCATGGTGGAAAATAAAGACTCTCTACTTCTCTCTCCCTCTCCAGTGAGCGTACGTCCAACCGACCGCGGATAATAAAGTTTCGTACAAACAGTTGTTAAAGAGCGCAGCGATGGAGGAGAGGAGGCAAGTCGGCACGACCGGACTGCTTCGTGTGTTTGTTTCTCTTTATCGCACACGTGCAGAGCAGAAAGAGCCTCATCATCTTCATCATCTTCATCATCTTCATCATCTTCATCATCTTCATCATACGAGCAGGACTGTTGGAAGAACACTTTCATGATTCTTTGGCAAACTTTTTCTTCCCATTGGCATGGCTTTTGGTGAAGTTCAGGTGGAATGAAACATAATCATATGGTGAAATATTTGGTCAGTTTAATTTCTAAAAAGACAAACGCACACGAAGCTACATTGTCTCGCCATGAAGTCGTTTATCACTCAGTTGTTCTGCATCCTATTGGTCGTGGCTGTCACACAGCAGAGATAAAGACGACGTTGGTCCTGATTCTACTGCTTCTAGAATACTTCTCTTTCCTTTGAAACACCGCATTTGTCTCCAGACATTATAATTATGGTGTTATTTCCATACACCTGTGTTTTTGAACACAGGTGTAATTTACAAAAATGTTGCACCTTTCCTTTTAAATGGAGTACTTACTGGCACTAACTCGTGCATCTAATTTTGTATCAAAACATCGAAGCAGAAACGCCAGACATAAAGAAAAGAAATACAATATATATATTAATCTTGGCTGAGTTTGGAAATGTGCATTTTGGGCTTCCAGGTGCTTGATTTAATAAGTCATGTTCTATTGGATATTTTCACATTAAAATAGATGGAAACGCGGACTAATCCACATTTCGTTTTGCAGGAAATTCATAAATTTGCTGAAAATTCGTGCAACATTTGAATGGAAACATAACTGATGCGGCGGTGTGAGAATATTTGAGAGCATTGATGGCCGGTTATGTTCATTTCACTTCTTCTCATCACTTCTTTGTGTCTCTGCTCGTCATCTGTGCCCCCCCATGGCCCACCTGCCCCCCCCATGGCCCACCGTGCAGCTTTGACTGAATCGTCCTCCATCATTTTCTGTCCTTCTTTTCATCACCCACGATCTTCGTTCCCTTCTCCTTTCACTCCACAGGTTGTTGTGAAGCCGAGTTGTCACAAACCATTAGCAGGTTGGGTGGGGCCGCTCTGTCTTTGGCTCTCTAAGGAGAGAGGGGGAGCGCGGGTGGAGTGTAAATCAGCCTCGGGGAGCTTGCGGTTCAGCCTAATGAGGCTGAGAGCTTGTTTATGGAGTTCCGCATCATTTTTATGATTATTTCCACCTTTTCAGGCTCTGCTGCGCGGCAGAGTTCTGCCTCTGTTCGGGTGGAGGGAGGGCCAGGTCCGCCGCTGACTCCGAGCAGGGCGGCAGGACCTGGATCTCCTGCTGCAGGTTGCCGGGGCCTGTCGCCCTAACCTTGGTCCGGCGCTGTTAAAAAACACGGAGGAGAAAATGAGCCTCATTAAACGGGCACAGAAAGTGCAGTAAAAACACCGGCCCGGCAGCTTTCAGTGGGTTTTCAGTTGAAATGAAAGGGAGGGTTACAAAGCAGGGCAGGCCGGCGTTACTGCAGGGTCACCAGCTTGAATCCAACTGGGGAAAAAGAAATCTGTGCAGGGAAAGTACACCAGTAAAGGCACGTGTTTGCTCGGCACCTTTTTAATGGGCAGAAAAGTGCTGAGAGGCCTCGTGTGCACCGGGCGAAATGTGCTAATGTTAGCTAGCTGCATAGCAGCGCTTTGCAACCACAGGAAAATATGGTAAATATATACACTTAAACCTCCCAGGAATATTCAGTTCATAGCCAATGTGCTCATTGTTGTGAAAACAGTGAGTTTCTTTGTGTATTTAAAGCGTTTTTATACTTAAAGAGTATATTTTCTGTGTGTTTTTCCAGAGGAAATCAAGCGATTGTGTTTTTTTTGTCTGTTATGTGAAGGAGGTGCGTTAAAACTGACATTGGGTGTTGAATTGCTTTTTAAAGGCTAGTTTTTAACATGAGATTTAGGCCGGGGTGAAGTTATTGACGTTAATCAGATGTGTACCAACCAGCCCTACATGTTTGGTATATTTGGAAACATCTGTCTCTTGCCGTGACTGTAAAGTAATCACGCTTCTTTTTTTTCCTTCCCCGTGTGTCGATCAGGTGACTGCCTGGACAACGGCGCGGCTTCTCCCAGCACGGGCGACGACGACGACCCCGACAGAGACAAACTGCACAACAAAAAAAGAGGCATCTTCCCCAAAGCGGCCACCAACATCCTGAGAGCCTGGCTCTTTCAACACCTGACGGTAAGTGGCACTTTAGTGGCATTTTCTTACCATTTTTCGAATGAGAGCAAGACAACGTCCACTTTGTCGGCAACGTGTTCTCACAGCTTGGACCGCTTGACCGCCAGAAATATTGTCGCAGTTGTACGCCTGCCGTGCCGAGGTGTGCTCTCAACAGTTGACCAGTTTGAAAGTTCCCAGGTGTCGAGAGTGTCTGGCTCTACCGTCTCGCTATAAACACTTAATCAGCACTGGTGGCTGTTTTCGGAGGAGCGAACCCGTGACCTCCCACTTCTGTGCTGACATTTCCGTCCATTTGAAGTTGTGTTGACCTTCTCACCCCCTACCGTTCTGCCCTGCTTTCCCACCTGCTCACAACCCGGGGACGTTCTCAGTTTGGGGTGATGACCTTTGACCTGTGCTGTGGTCCATGTATTTTACCTGTGGGCTCTTCAGAAGCGTAAGCAGAGCTGTGAATTTATACAATTATATCAGTTCTGATCGACTTAAACTTCAGGGTTTGGGGGCGAGAACCAGCTTAGAATTACAGCTTGTTTCTAATATTCATAGGACTGAAATAAGGGTCTTGGGCACAGACGTGCAAAAGGCCTCATCACCTCTCCTACACATGTGCCTATCACTCAGACTTTATAGATGTTTGGCCTCTTTTTGTTGTCGTTTTGGTATTTTTGTAGTACTTTCTTTGTCTGTCGTTGTTCTGTGTCGCTTTGTGGTTGTTTTCCCCTGTAAATAGTTTCTTTGTCTCTTTGCAGCTGTTTTACATATCTTTGTAGTCATGTTGCGTCTCTTTGTGGTTGTTTCGAGTCTTTTTGTAGTCATGTTGTGTCTCTTTGTGGTTGTTTTGAGTCTTTTTGTAGTCATGTTGTGTCTCTTTGTGGTTGTTTTGAGTCTTTTTGTAGTCATGTTGTGTCTCTTTGTGGTTGTTTTGAGTCTTTTTGTAGTCATGTTGTGTCTCTTTGTGGTTGTTTTGAGTCTTTTTGTAGATATGTTGTGTCTCTTTGTGGTTGTTGTTGTGAGTTTCTTTCTTTTTGCAGTTTTACAGCTCTCTGTACCTTTTTTTTCTTCTTTGTGTTAATTTGTACCTTTTTCTCTTTTAGATTCATTTTTTGTCTCTTTTTAGTTGAACTGCATTTACATTTGTGTCTAAAGCGCTTTACAGTTTGCCACTCGTTCATCAGTACGCCGGCCTAACCAATCAGGAGTAACCTGGTTTCAGACTCAAAGGAGGAATATGAACTGGACATTTTCCTTTCAAGAATAACCGGAGTTATTTGTAAATGAAGAAATATTTGATTTTGTAGTTTGACAAAATAAAACGCCCATTAGTATGACAAACAAGCTCATTTTGCTAATTTGGATGATTATGTAACTGTGAAAGGTTTGTCTGCTCGGGTTTAGACGGGGTGTGTCCAAAGGATTAGAACAAGAGTCACTCTCACCAGAGTTACATTCATATCTTTCTGCTTATCAGCATGAAACATAAACCAATTCTTAATCATTCTGAAAGTGAGAACGTAAGAACCTCAAAAAGGAAAAATGACTTTTTACGAGCGTGAAACTGAAATGAATTGTCCAGTAAAGGTGGGAGGACCGGCTCAGTGCTGAGAGTCCCAGCAGTGACTGACTCATAGGTTTGGCTGAGGCCAGCAGAACAACCAAACACCCTCCTCCTCCTCCTCCTCCTCCTCCTCCTCCTCCTCCTCCTCCTCCTCCTCCTCCTCCTCCCCCCCCATCTCCCCCTGCTTGCCTCCAAACATGGAGAGGCTAAATCGGTTCCTGCTCGACGGGGGTCGGGGCCGCCGCCAGGACTTTTAGCTGAACCTGGAGGACAGCGAGTCCTGCAGCAGATGGGAGGTGAGAGGAACGGCAGGAGGGGGAGGGAACACTGGTACCTGAGGGAGGGAGGGAGGGAGGAAAGGCGCTAGCTGTTGGAGGTTAAGGTTGAATGAAGCGCTACAGTGCGTTCAATGCAGGAATCAAAACACCAAAGTAGAGAAAATAATGACACAACATGGAGGCAGGTTTGAAACAAGAGGTATTAAAGAGATCTATAAAACGTTGACGTGTCAAAAGGTGACTGATATTGCAATGAGTGTGAATCATCATACATTAAAAAGCATTCAACAACATCCACATAACATCTTCAGACTGTCCAGAAGGAACTTACATTCTGTGTTGATTGTGGCGGTCCCTGTGGACGTACGTGGTAGTGTTTCAGAGCACCAGAGTCCCTACTGCGGCAGGGTCCGACAGTCGGACCCGCTCTCTCCTGGTTCTGGTTCTCCCGTGCCTCCCTTCCCTCCAGCGGGCCTAGCATTGTGGCCTGGGCCTCCAGAAGATTGGTGTCGCTGTTCGCTCCCAGCGGTGATTTCATCTGATTTTACCAGAACCCGACCGGGTGGCATCGATGACGAGCTTGAAGAATAATATAGTCGTCTCTCTGAAGATCACATAGAGGCGTCAGTATTACATTTCAACGGTTTCATAACCAGTTCAACGTTTCTCACAGTGACTTTAAGAGCATTTTGATGCTTGTACATCTGTAGTGGAGTAAAATTAGGAATGTCTGACTTTTCATAGTTTTTTTTTTTTTTACATTTATTACATGCAGTAATACTCATTTCAATACTGTGTGTGTGTGTGTGTGTGTGTGTGTGTGTGTGTGTGTGTGTGTGTGTGTGTGTGTGTGTGTGTGTGTGTGTGTGTGTGTGTGTGTGTGTGTGTGTGTGTGTGTGTGTGTGTGTGTGTGTGCGCTCATGTGTACACTTCTAGAAGAGCATTATAACTCTTTTGAACTGACAGCCTGTTTTTGATAAGTCCTGCAGTCGGACTCTTTATTATCGGCCTGCTTCAATCCTGATGGACATGGTTACCGTGGTTACACAGAGTGGTAATGGAAACGTTAGGGGAAGCAACATGTGGAAAATGTCCGATTCAGGAGAGATCATTGAGAGATAAGTTCATCCTGATCCGCCCTGAATCTTTGTGTCTCGGGCCTCGCAGTAGCAACGCTGCTGACGTGCGTGTGTGTGTGTGTGTGTGTGTGTATGCGTGTGCATTTGTGAAGTCGTACACAAACTCCAGCAGCCTTCTCTGAGCCACAGCTCATCAATGCAGAGCCACAAACCGACACACACACAAACACTTCCTGCTTTTTCCCATTTTTATTTCATGTAAAAGTGGAAAAAAACAAATGGGAAGCATCCTCCCTGTTATGTAATTAGTTTGTAATTGACCTCCCTCTCGCTCACAGATGTTTGCCTCCTTAAATAACTTCTTTATAAACCTGCATCACAAACCGGTGGTGGAAGCTTTGTGTGTACATTTGTTTACAGTCGCCCCAACTCATTAAAGAGCTGCTTTGGCTTACAAATTACACATGTGACTCCATCAAACCAGCTGGAAAGACTTTGCACGTCCAAGTGCTTCTCAGCACGACGACGGAGAAGCAGAAATTGGAGGAAAAAAAACAAAAACACGATGGTGTCGGTATGAAGAGACGAGAGAAAATGACTCCCAAACTTCAAAGCGAGCGGCACAATTACAGAGTCTTCACTCCGCTCGCCTGTCGGCCGGCTGAGGAATGGGCCTCCTGAGCCGGGCGGGACTGATGAGTTAGCAGGAAGCCCCGGCGCTGACCTCGCAGACCCCCTGCCCTCCATCCATCAGGGGTCAGAGGGCACCGGGACACCTCCATCCATCCATCCATCCATCAGCAGCTGTTTACAGACGCAGGGCTGCAGATGTGGGTGATGGCGAGGCCACGGCGACCCACAGGCACCAACACGTGTTCAGCTGCCTGCCGCCACCCAGCTATATAACCCCCCCCCTTCACCAGCACCACCACCTCACTAGAGTCGGGACCGTACAACAGGGCTCGCTCTCGTAACGCCATCAGACATCAAACGCCACCAATGTGAAATCCACCATCGCATCGCAGGCTCTGTCCACCATCGTGTTCTCATGTTGGCCAACCTGTCCTCCATCGTTCCCACAGAACCATCTGCTCACTAAACCTGCCGGTGATTGTGTTCACGCACTCCTCCAAACCTAAAGACCCAAAGGATTAAAATGTGATTTCTGCGATCTGCTGCCGCTTCGTCTCTGCTTCAGTGTCTTTTTATTGCTCAACAAATGTGGAAGAAATGAATGAATCAGCAAAAAAATAGCAAGAATGAAAATCTGAATGTTTTTTTTTCAGAGCTGCCTTCCCCGTGTGTCCTGTGTTACTTCAGAGGACTTTCCGTGCAAGTTGCCTCGCGTGGACGAAGTCAATGTGTGCAAGTCTTTCACACAGAGTTCAAGCTTGGTGAACCTCGAACACATTTGTGCTGTTGACCGACATCATGCCGACTTCACGTTTCTTTTAGATAAACAGCAAAAGCTCTTTATAGCCTCGATGCCGTTTGGCACCATCCATTTTTAATTTAAACCTTTCCAGAGTAAGAAGCGCTGTTACACGGCCTATCTTTCACACTGTTGTGACACAGGAGTCGGTGGTACAAATACGTTTCTTGAATAAACAGTTTGAACCTCCAATGAATCCAAGGTAGCTCACGTGCTAAGTGGCAGTTAGCAAACCAGCTAGCTCCGAGAGATATTGGGACCGTGATTGTGATTTGAATAGTGCAAGAATTCTCCCGGCTGGTTAATGTGTTAGCGATTAGCCTCTCAGCTAATGGATAGCGCTACTTTCTGACGTGACAAGAGCTTAAATCATCCGGATAAACTAAGAGTTCACATGCAAGTATGTGATGAGATGCTGCTTGTGCTGCAGCCGCTTGTATTTATGAAGGGAAAGTATATCACAGATGTTTGAAACTCAAAATCTTTAACTGCATTTCATCCACACAAGGCTAGTTCTAGAGTTAGTTCAGAGTAAGTTCTAGATTTAGTACTAAAGGTAGTTACTAGTTTTTGTCTTCGAGGATTGTGTAGTTCCTGGTTTAGCTCTTGGCACTACATTTAGTTATAGAGTTGGATCTCGTGTTTGTTTTAGATTAAGTTCTAGAGTTAGTTGTAGATTAGTTCAAGAGCTCGTTCTATATTTAGTAGCTTAAGTCCCGGCCCCGAAAAAGTCTTCAAGGAATGTGTAGTTCCTGATTTAGTTCCTGTGATTATTTGTTTAGGTTCCAAAAGCAAACTTGTTTTTGTGACTTAAGTGTTTCTAAATCTGTTATCAATACAGAGTTTTAGATTTAAGTTTCCTGTAACTGATATATATATATTTCTTTTTTTTTATGAAGTTGCTTTTACTAGAAATACTAATGAAGTGTTGAATGCATATGTCTCCTGTTCAAGTAGAAACATAGCAGCAGATTTAGGAACAAAGGTCAAAGATACAGTCTAACCAGGTCGGATATGATGTTTTTTACAAAACTGTAAAGTTTTCCGTGAACCAAATCGCCCAAGTTTCTTAGCCAAGAACAAAGCACCCAACGATCAGGACTGTGGTTGGTCTGAAACTCTCTGGATTTGGTTAAAAATAAAGGCCACTGTGAACAGACGTCCGTTTCCCCGCAGTGTGAGGACGGCTGTTCTGTGGCTCCCTCACCCTGCAGTGAAAACATCATCCATTACCTCTGTGACAGGCCCCCCAGGGACCCCAGGGCCCGGCTCTCTGTGGGGGTCGCCTTTATTGACCTCTCACCCCCCCCCCCCCCCCCACACACACACACACACAAAAAATGTCCAGCATGTGGCCACATACATCACGGAGCAGCCTTTCTTCCCTGACAGCGTAAATGAGCGTCCGTCAGATAATGAAGCGAGGAGTCGAGGCCAATCAGAGGACAGATGGAGGGAAAGATTTCGAGCTGTCCGAAAAGACGGATCAGGAAAGAAGACGCAATTTAAAGTCGCCTTCAAATTAACGACTCAACAATACAAAATGTTCCAACTTTCTTTTGCTTTCTGATCATTTCTTTAATTTCCAACCTTTAAATTGTTTCAGAGGTGGACAACTCTGGACCAGTGCTGACGTGTTTGTTAAATACTAACACACACACACACACACACACACACACACCCTAAATGAGTTGTAATTACAGCCTCTTAACAGCTTTACTGGGACACTAAACAGCAACACCTTCCCCACATCACAGCGGGAAATAGTGTGTTTGGAGGTGATAAAGAATTGTCCCCGGGTTTTGTTCAATGGACACCACAGCCAGATGTCACAAGTGTGCTTTGTTGTGCACCTTGTAACCACACCCAGTGATGTCACAGTGTCCTGGAGTACACCTGTACGTCACTGCAGCAAGATGGGAAACTAAAACGAGCAAAAAGGAGATTGTGGTTTTGGCAAATACATCGTGGTTAGGCAACGCGTAAAGGTTTTAAAGCTACTACGAGCAACTATTCACTTCTGTTCGGAGGAGGAGACGCTGCTGCCGGGCGTGGCTGAAGGAGTTTCTGGTTAACCCGTTACATTTTGTATGATTTTGCACGGAATCCGATGTCGAGCGTTAATAATAACGATATAGAAATATGAAGTCATGTAGAGGCATCGGGATTCAATTGTTTCATAACCAGTTAAAAGGTCCTCACAGTAACTTTAAGTGTCATTTGTTCTGCTCAAATGAATAATCTGCGCGCTACTAAATTAAGCTCATGAACCTCACAATTCTAAACTCGTGCCCGATATTACATTGTTTGGATAAACTCTATTCACGGCGAGACGGCCGGCCAGCCTGCTCTCTGCTAACAGGATTATAATTGTATGACGAACAGGTGGCTTCAGATTAAAACCCTGAGTGGAAACTCTGAAATTAGACCGGGAGGTGGACCAGCCCTGAACCGTGCACCATGTGTTTTCACTCTCGCCTCGAAGACTCTGCGGTTTGGAACATTGAAGTTGTTTTTCGTGCTGCGTGGAGATTTTATGTGACTGAATGAGCAACAAGAGCGGGATGGTCCTGACCCAGCAATGTGTGTGTGTGTGTGTGTTGCCCAGGTTTAAACAATCTTCATGTGACGCTCTGAAGGTCCGTCACTGGCTTTGTCTCGTCCTTGTTTTGAAATCGGAACAATTAAAGCGGCGCCCCGGAGGGAGCTGCGACTCTGTGGCTGAAAAGGCGATGAAACGACCTCGTGATTATCGCTCTTTGTGGCAAATTAGATGCAGTTTAGGCCAATTACCTGCTATCAGATCACAGGGAAAGCGCTGCAGTTTTGGCAGAGGGATGGTCAGGGCGGAGGAAAGGAGACATCAAAGACTTTCCCTCCTCACCAGAGAGACATGTGGTGAGACGTCTGGAGTCGGCCCGAGGCTGTTTGATTGGCTGGCGATAGTTTGTAGTAAAACCAGGAAGTGATGTGCGGTGGAAGAATCTTCCTGCTTTATGTCTTCTCCTTTTCTGTCTTTCGCATGTCGGCTCGGCTGCAGTGAAAATATATTAACGCTTCGATTATTTCTCTTCACACATTTACAAACTGTGGTTTTATTTTTTCATTACTTCAGACCCGTAAAGGAACAGGTGTTCTAAGCCTTCACTGACATAAAAAAGTATAAACTAAAAATATAGTTTGAAGAAAGATTTAGCAGTGAAATGTTCTGCTGTTGGACTTGGCTTTAGATAATGTCGATATGGTAACTTTCATAAATTTGTTATTGTGAAAATATGTGAATTCATGACTCTTCTTTTGATTAAACTACTCCAGGGTTTTTTTCATGAAGCTAAAACCTTCTGTAGAATAAAATTCCCTCTTTTTGTTTCCCTGCTGCGCTGCGGAGAAGAGACGCGTCCTTCGACAGCCACAACCACCAACAACAAGCCAACATATGGCTGCCAGGATGACATGATTTCACTAAAGCTCAGACTGCTGACGGGGAAGTACTGGGAAGTCATTTTACCGCAAAAAAAAAGATCTGTTGATTTACAGACGTCACTTTCCCAATGCGAGTTTATTCGGGAAAGTCTTGTTGGGCCCCATGGCGTCAGGTGACCGACGCTGAAGTTGTAATTCCACCGTTTTGGCCACTATGTCAAATTTGCTACAAAGCCGGACGCTCTTCCTGGGGGCTTGGTTAGCG
Organism: Melanostigma gelatinosum; assembly: GCF_949748355.1. Lineage (NCBI taxonomy): Eukaryota > Metazoa > Chordata > Actinopteri > Perciformes > Zoarcidae > Melanostigma > Melanostigma gelatinosum. The sequence continues at coordinate 24,242,020 of NC_136644.1, read as the reverse complement.
TTGTAAGATAACGTACGAACCGTTGAATGAGGACACATTGAATCAATACCTACAACATCTACAACATAACATTTGAAAGCATAATAAACAGACACGCACACACACACACACTCCAGGGATGGAGCTGTGCAGCCTCAGGCCTGTTCTGATCCACTACTGTTAGAGAAACAAGCCTGAACCAACCCCCAACACACACACACACACACTAATTAACGGGCGCTCTCTCCACTTGGCTTCCCTCTCTAATTGGCTCACCATTTCTTCCATTAATTATGCTCCATTTCATATCCCCTTAATGAGTCTGGCCCCGCCTCCCTTCTGTAACGCTAATGAGCAGCTTTCAGGCTCACACTAAAAAAAAACAGAAGAAGAAACAACCCGGTGATGTTTTGCAGTTTGTTGACACCTCCGTGTTTTGTCCCTCTGCAGCACCCGTACCCGTCGGAGGAGCAGAAGAAGCAGCTGGCTCAGGACACCGGCCTCACCATCCTGCAGGTCAACAACTGGTGAGTTGGCGACGTTGCCGATGCGGCGTTGTTGTTGTGTGTTTCCAACCCTCTCCCCCCCCCAGAGGAAACCTAATTATGTGAATTAGATCCTATGGGGTTGCCCCTTCGCCAAATATCCCCCAATTACAGTTACAGAGGGGAGGAGGCGGTTAATTGGAGAGTTAATTGGAGCTTGGAGGCAGAGACCAGTAGGAGGTTGTCATGATGTGTTCTGTTTACGGACACGGAAATGAAAACGTCAGCAAATTACACTGTTGGGGATTTAACCACACCGTTTAATCCACCTAAACTTAAAGGGCGGGTTGGTAATCGTCCTCAAAAGCATTTTTATCTTTGCATTCAGACATGATTCAAATGCTCCGACAAAACGAGAGAAAGGTGTCGTTGGCTGCTGCCGGACTGTAAATGGCCGTGTCAAACTGTGGGCTTAACAGCTGTGAGTACAACCAACAGCCATGTTACGTTAATCTTGATCATTTTAGGGGAGTGGCTTTAGAGGGAGGCCTGACGGGACGGGGTGTCAGTGTTGCCGACTTGGCGACTTCCTCGCCATATTAAGCGACTTTTGGAGCTCGTGCTGCAACACTGGGCTGAGTTTTTATGTTGGATAACTTGATGATTTCTCAAGATTATCAACTCTAGCTTTAAAGGACTGATGGTTCCTCAGGTTTTATCCAATTAGAGCCATTTCCACCGCGTTTTTTCAAGTTTTGTGACCTTTTTGAGAGCTTCTCCAGGAAGCTTTCAGGGTTCAGAACCTGGTTCCAGTTTCCATTTTTGTCCAAGTTCATGCAACTAGAACGTGAACGTCCTCCGCGTCAGAAGCGATTCTAGGATGTGAAGACTGTTCAGGAACAACGCGGTCGATCAGCTAACGAGACGGAAGACGAGCGAGGACACGGTTCACCGCGTCAGACGACCTAAATGTTCATGTGCTTCCACGAAATGATTACATTTGTTGACATCACGGAGGTCTTATGTTGAGACTGTACAAACACAAACTAATTATTTGAAGAAAATAAAACCGCACTTGAATCAAGTGGATCAATCACCTGAATCAAAAAGAGGTAATTAAGTATTTAGATTTTATATCTCCATGTATTTTGCATGAATTATAAACAGCAGACGAGTGCACGCACACAATCTGAGGCATGTTATTTGTATCATGACGTAATTTAAATAAGTATATATACTGAACTATATATATATATGTGTGTACTGGACCCATTAGTCAGACCTCCGCTCCCTCTGAATATTTGGCTGTTGCCGTGGTAACGCCTCTGGAGCAGCTCGCAGTGTTTTCCCTGATTCTGCAGATTCGGAGTGAACGAGCAGAGACGAAGGCTGTAAATCAAGCTTTGATCCGACCGCTGTTTTATACTGCCGGAGTGTGTGTGTGTGTGTGTGCGTGTAGGTGTGTGTAGGTGTGTGTGTGTGTGTGTGTGTGTGTGTGTGTGTGTGTGTGCGCGTGTAGGTGTGGGCACTGAGTGGTTGATATGGGGTTGGTTCATTTTGACTGTTATAAAGATGCTTGAATTTACAGATGACGTCTTCCTCTCCTCTCATAATTTCCTTTGTTCCCTCGTTTCCTCTCCTTTCCTTTTATTTCCTTTCCTCTTTTATTTCCTTAAATGTTTTCCTCTCATCTCCTCCCTCTGTTTCCTTCCCTTGCTTCCTTATATTTCCTCTCCTCTCCTTGTTTCCACCCTACTTGTTTTTTACTTTCCGTGCTTCCTTTCATCTCTTTTCCTTGTTTCTTTTCCTTGCTTACTTGTAGTTCCTCTCCTTGTTTCCTTCGCTTGCTTTCTTAAATTTCCTCTCCTTCACTCTTCCTCTTCACCTTTTCTCTGAAAGGGGGGGGGGGTGTTGAAGGCAGTTGGTGTAAATGGCATTTTCATGTCAAACAGCTGGACTGCTTTATTTAAACACACCCGTTGTGGAGGGGTGAGAGGGTGAGGGGGGGGAGGTAGGGGGGTGGCGTACTGACCTGAGAGTGACACCCAGGGTGGGCGGGGCTTAGCGACTGTTTTACAAGCAGTGTGTCAGCGAGTGTGTTTGGTGATTGTGGTTGTGTAGCAGCTTTGTTTAAAACCTCAGTAGAGGAGACCGACTGAGGAGCAAACGCCCTCCTCCTCCTCCTCCTCCTCCTCCTCCTCCTCCTCCTCCTCCTCCTCCTCCTGCAACCTGAGGGGCTGGAGGTGTTTTACTTTTCCCATGTAATATAGATATCACCTTTCTTTAACTAGGACGTTAATGTAAATTTAGATTTAGACGTGAGGTCGATGTTTGCAGCCTCGCTGACACCTGATGGTCACATCAGTGGAGGAAACAAACTTCTCAACAGCTGCAGGACCAAACAGAAAACAAGTCCAGAGACGACAGAGTCAACACAATGTTTATTTACAATAATTGAGTGCAACTTTTCGACCACAGATCTATGACTGAATGAAGAGAATGAAAAGTGAACGTGTGGAATCCAACAGTTTGCTGAACCCAAGTGCCAGTGATGCGTGGTACGAACTCGTTGGTGTAATCAGCTGTTGGTTTTAAGTCTCTGTCTCTTTTATGTTACATTTATTTTGTTTTGTTTTGAACTATTTGCTGTTTTTGCTTTGAAGTTATTTGTGCTTGTATGTGAGAAACCAGCCCAGCATCATGACAGGTTGTGAAACAGTCACATATTTTGGGTGCAGGGACATAAATTGTCTGTTGTTGTTTTTATAATGACAATGGAAAGTCAATTAGGATCTTTTTTCGTGGCGGACACACAAATGAAATGCATCCACGTGATTAAGCAACAGTTGGAGCAAGTGACGTGGTTTTTAATATTCAAAAAGAGGACTTTCATTGGGCGGGAGGTGGTCCAACAAACGAGACTGTGCTTGACACCGGGCTGTGGTGTTGTTGTGGTGTTGTTGCCTCAACCTAACTTTCGTTTGAGAAAAACATGGACAGTTCGTGTCCCTGAACACGAAACCAGTGGATCACATTTCAGGACGATTTCACAAACTGTGTTTGAGAAACATCTCGGCCAGGACGCCCTCAGAAAAGAGATTTTAAATCGTAGCAGAACCATCCAGGATCAACGGAAGGTTAAATACTTTCTCAAAAACAAGAGAGAGACCAGATTCAAACGGTACCTGAGCTCAGTCGGGTGCCGTGTCGCACTTTATGGGTCGTCTGGCTGCAGAAGAATAAGCGTCAGTGTTATGGAGGCCGGGGGGGGGGGCAGCTGATGGTCAATGTCTTTGTGTGTGTGTGTGTGTGTGTGTGTTTATGGGTTGACAGCTGTAAACTCAGCCTCATGGTGTGAGGGGTCATGCGTAGGTGAGGCTCTTGACTCTCTTATGGAGGTTAAAGACTGACGGTCAGATGATTCCATTTCTTTCCGCCTCAACTTGAACGACTTTGGATTTATTCTTATTGTACCAAATGAACAATCCAACGAATATGAAACAATAACATCAGAACATGACATGATTAATTGTCCACAGCTGCTGAGGTTAAACCAAACTATGAGTTATGATTTTCATCCCAGGAATTAATTATTGTAGAATCACAGAGGATCCTTCCTCGTCGTGGACGTGAATTATCAACAGTTTCGTTTCTCCTTTTGTAAACGGCCCAAAGAGGTAAAAGTATTGAGTGTTGACATTAAAAAATAATTTACTGCAACAGAAACATGTTTTCTGTATTTGTCTTCTTTCGTTAATTATCTTGTGACAGATAATATATGTTCCGGTCGCAAAAAAAGTCTTTACTTATGGAACCAGTATACTTCTCTCATCTATTTTCTCCTTATTTCTAAGTATTTTGTATTTTTAGAAGACAGTTTTTCAAAGAGTCTCTCAAACAGCATTTAAAGCATCACGTGGCGCTAAAAACCAGAGGGAGTCAATTATTTGCGTGTTGTCAGAACTTCGGGGAGGAAACTCCCTCGAGACCCGACGATGTCAAATACTTCAGTGAAAGTTGTTCAGCTTCCTGTTGGAGCTGATGCAGATCCTCCTTTACTCTCTAAAAACTCTTCTGTATTTCACTCTTCCTCCTCCTCCTCCTCTTCCTCCTCCTCCTCCTCTTCCTCCTCCTCCTCCTGCTGGCCTTTTTTTTACTCCCTGAAAAGGCTGCTCTGGCTTTTGTTTTCCTGAAAAGGAAACAGGGTCGTCCCCCCACTTTTACTTTTTTTCTGTACCCCCTCTCCTCCCTCTTTTCCGAACAAGTTGAAATGGAACCATCCCTGCCGGGGGTGGGGGGGGTGGGGGGGGGGGGTGTGGAGGTGGTTGTAGGGGACATAAATCAAGTGGGGAACCACAGAGCTTTCACTCCGGGGCGGGTCGGGAGGGGTCGGCAGGCGGTTCAGAAGGCTTTAAGCTGAGGAAGACCAGGCAGAGGGGAGGCGACAGGGGGAATATGGGGGAGTTAAAGGGAGGAGGGGGGGGGGGGGGGGGGGTCACAGAAGGTGCCAGGTCATAGGTCACGCATACCAGGATGATGGCTTTCAAGAGTGTACTTAGAAGGGGACATGTATGAATGCATCGCTGCTGCAGCCCCCCTGACGCCTGAAGCCACGAGTGCAGTTCAAACCTTTCTACCGCGGGTTTAACCCGGTTAGGAAGCACTGTGCAAAGCCGCTGTGGTACCTGTGGAATAATACTTTAAACACAAGAGAAAGTGGACTGACATGTGATTAAATGGCTGCTTGTCCCATTGTAGTTTTCCATTGTACACCAACAGATGGCCGAGCTCCAGGAAGCAAAGTGGAACCAAATAAACCTGACTTAATACAATTCAGATTACAAATGAAACACTTTTAGCTACTAACCCGAATTTGTAGCTTACAGACCACCAGCTGAACAGGCAGTGGTGTATAAAGTACTCAAAAGCCATACTTGAGTAAAAGTAAAGATACCTTACTGGAAAACTACTCAAGTAAAAGTAAAAAGTCACCTATTATAATACTACTTGAGTAAAAGTCTTAAAGTATCTGATATTTATTGTACTTAAGTACAAAAGTACTTTAGTATCAAAAGTAATTTTCTGATATTAAATGTACATCATAAACTGAACATTAAATGAACATCATAACCTGTTCATTGAAAGTAAAAGTACAAGTAAATGCTGTTAATAAAAAAGCAAAGGGTCAGAATTGTGAGAATTATGAAGTTTATTCTTTGAAGTGCTGTGGCACCATGACCAAGGACATGGAGCTGTGTTGAACATAATTGGGTTGCTGTGATCCATCCAGGAACAACAATGTTCAACATAATATATTGTACATAAGTATACTTTTGCATCTACTATGAACTTATCATCATAATTCTCTGAAAAGCAATATGACACTATGAAGGAGTTGTAACAGTGCTTTTATAAGTATGCTCATTAGACTAGAGGATGTAGAGGACAAATGCATGATATTATGTTCAGCAAAACATATCCACTTGATGCATCAGGTCAGTGTTGTGAGAAAGGACACCTGCCTTGTGAACTCCTATGGGCCTGAACAGGCAAAGGTTTTGCTCAAGCTGAATCTGCAATTGGGCGACTGCTGCCATCATAACTCCATCTGATCATCCACAACATGACTCAAATATCAAAACATGATCAATACTAAAGTAACAACACAGTCATTACTTGAAACTGAAAAATGTCCTGTTCATCTTCAAAAGAAGTTGGTTTTCAAAATTGCGAGAATTCAGTCTCGCTCTTCTGGGGCTGAAGACTAGTCCTGCGATGCTAAATAGTCTTTCACAGGCCGCTGAGGCAGGTAGAGGTGTGTTCAGCGTCACAGACAGCTTGCACACAGCTGCGAAGAATTCCCCGAATGCTGCGCTCTCGCGGCTCCTGTCAATCCGTGTATACAGCTACAGCTAACGTTAGCCAACTAGTGCTGCACAACTGTCAACACTTCCTCAGCTCACTAACTCGCTAGCGATCCACTGGTGTTGGTCTTCGTCACACCGTCATTTGTTGCGGGAGTAGCAGGTGCTTCCATTTCTGCTTCCATCATGAAATCAGTCATCGTAGAGTGGAATTCTACTCATGTAGTCGCCCGCTAGCTTATAGCATGTAGCATCCTGGTCATCACTGGGAATCAAAACACCGCGGCTTTGATTAACCAATGATTTAACTTGCTGCTAGGACCACTGATTCACCAAACCTGCTGGCTTGCAGTCTGTGTTCCACCACAGTCCCCGACGCTGCTCTCATGATTCATTTTGTTTCTGAAGATAGATTTGATTTTGTAGCGAGTAACGAAGGTTTCAGGGGAAATGTATCGGAGTAAAAGTACCGGTTTTCTTTGCAAAATGTAGTGAAGTAAAAGTAAAAGTAAACAGAAATATAAGTAGTAAAGTAAAGTACAGATACCCAAAAAAACTACTTAAGTACAGTAACGAAGTATTTCTACTTCGTTACTATACACCACTGTGAACAGGAACATATTGTAGCTGTAAAACTTTGGTTTTGTTTAAATTAAAGTGTTGGCTAAAGGAAATCAAACTGCATTAGCGAACGAACTGGACCACAAACGGTACCAGAGGTTCAGCTGTTGATCTAAAATGTTGGTCAAGTTTCAAAATGACGTTCAGCAAACGGAAAACTAAACTGAAGCTGCTGAAATGAACCACAGGATATTAATTCCTGTTCGTTACTAACCTGAACTCTGCGTTTACTGAAACGAAACTCAATAAACTGACGAACTGGCCCACCAGACAGGAACAACATGTCAGCGTTTTAAACTCAAACTTTGGTTGTGTTTAAATGTTAGCTGCTAAAATGAAGCTGTTGGCCGACGGAAACCAAACTAGTTTAGCTGCTAAACCTTTGGTGTCCTTTGCTCCTTGGTGTTAATCATATCAGTACAAATTACTCAGTTATCTTGGAAAATGTAGTTGTTTTTTAGCAAAAACAAAGGCTTAAAAATATATATATAAATTAACAATACCAATTACTAATATTAAAAAAGTCCAGGTGAGATAATTCTGTTTTTCCGTGGCACATGAGCTATCATTTTTATTGAGTTTTTTGAAACTTGAACTGAAAGCAACTCGTTTTTCTGTGCTGATAGATCTGGAACAGAAGCTCAACGACATTAAAGATGTTCCATGTGGTTGTATGAAGCACTTTTCATCTCAATGAACGTATTTGTTTTCCGTCACGCTCAGAAAACAGAGAAATACGAGAGAAGCTTGTGATATTCTGTGTGCAGTGAGGCGTACGATGTCCCACAGTGAATCAGAGAGGATGCTGAGGTTCCTCTGCAGCTTCACAGACACCACATTGAACGACTGCTGCTCATCATTTATAAACTGTCTCTCCCTTCTCCTCCCTCCTTCTCCTCCCTCCTCCCGTTCCTCTCCTCTTCTGTTTCTCAGGTTCATCAACGCGAGGCGGCGGATCGTTCAGCCCATGATCGACCAGTCCAACAGAGCAGGCAAGTTCTATACTTGTTTCTATATTTACTCTCCGGTCCAGATCTGCATCCAGCTTCACATATCAACATCTAGACCTGATAGTGATAAGGTGTAATTTTGATGCTTTGCTTTGGATGATAAAATCTCATATTCGTTCCAACAATTGGGATCGATTAAATAATGAGAACCTGTTATTTCTCTCTATTTAAGTCTATGAGAAAATGACTCTACTTCTCTCTTGATTTACTCCCTCAGTAAACATTTAAACATGAGTTTATGTCTCAATCTCTAGTTTCAAGTCTTCTTCAACACAGCATGATGTTCATTTAGTACATTATGGTCCATTTAGAGTCAAGTAGACCATAAAGCAGGGTGTGCTTTAGGGCGGGGCTACCTTGTGATTGACAGATCGGCACCAGAGCCGTAAACAGCATCTTTACGTCGCTCCTCCTCAGTATTGTTCAGTGGTTTGCAGAAAAGCCAAAGATGGCGACGGCCAAACTCGAGGCTTCAAAACATCCGTCCACAAACCAACGGGTGACGTCACGATGACCACGTCCACTTCTTATGTTCAGCCTGTGGATGAGAACATGACGCAGTTGTCAGAAACCTGGATAAGACACGTCACAGCACTCTGGCTTCTGTTGGATGAATTCAAATACAAACATTGATGTTTATCCAAACTTGTGAAAGCAGAATTTGATGTCTTCATGTGCAAACCGGGACGCTCCAAACACCTGATCATAACTGGATCACTAATTGCATGTCAGCACACTCCTGCAGCCTGAATTTGAGCAGCAAGACGCACTAAAAGCCCTCACTGGTGAACTCCCCACCCCCCCCCCCAGCTCACTGTGTCTTTTGCTCTCTTGGCTCTGCGGTGTGTTAAAGCGAAACAGAGAAGCTTAAACTCCAGGATTGAATGGCCTCTAAACCCCAGCAGGATTAGCTCCGGACAAAGACGCTAATCGCTTTGACTGACCACTCCATTGAACATTTTAACCCGGGATTAAAACAAATAGGCGCCTGGCTAAAGCGGGGCTAAAGTACCGCTAGCCTTTTGGCCCCTAAGCTTTGTTAGCATTTACCCCGCAGCTGACTTCCACACAAAAGCGCCGATGCACTGCTGAATGAGGGCGACGAGAAACTGTTGAAGACCTGGATCCTGGGAATGTGACTGTGTAGATTGAAAAGAACGTCCCTCGCTTCCCCCGTTAGGATGAAACTTCATGGAGCTAATTCCCCCCGCGAGGATGAATCCGTTTCATGTGAACTCATCTCATCACTGATTAATGACCGTCTCCCGCCTCCTCTTCTCCTCCCTCCAAAGATCAGATGCAAGATGAAAAAGAGGAAAATAAACTGCAGCATAAACAACTTTAGAGAAAACAGAAGAGACTTTATTTCTGAAAGTTAATCCAAAACAAACATAAGACATGATGACCGACAGCACTATAAAGGGACAATCGGTAAAAACGGTTAAATCTGCAGCATTTGTTGTTGGTTTCTGTCGACTTATCTATTGGGTTCATTTCAACCAACACAAGACCAACAAACAACAACGTCTTAGTCCGTCTCTCAAGACTTTGACTTCCTGTCTGTGGCTCTCAGCTCCGAGCCCTTTTGTTCCTACTGAAGACGCAAATATTTAAAAACACGGATATATATCGGTTCTTTTTTTTTCAAGTCAGTCATTTCTTAAAACAGCTGGTCATTGTAGTTTCTAATCAAACAAACTGGAGGAAATAGAGCATTTGTTGGGGTCTATTTTCAGCGGCGGATTAATCCACATCATCGTTGTTCATCCTCTGGGGAGCAGGAATAGCCGCAGTTCACGTAAATGTGACCCGTTGTTGTTGAGATTTCTCCGTCTGTACCGACGTGTTTTAATCTCTCTCCGTGAAGGAGATAGTCATGTGATAGACGGCAGCTGTCAGGCCGTCCTTAGCCTCACAGTGTGAGTGTGAGAGTGATGTCATCACTGTGGGACAGCAGGCAGCAAGATAATTAAAATGATTAATCCCCCCCCCTCTTGTCCACAGTGGGCCATGCAGGACCGTACGGCCCAGATGGTCAGCCAATGGGAGGCTTCGTTATGGACGGGCAGACACACATGGGAATCAGACCACCTGGTAAACACACACACACACACACACACACACACCTCATGCCTCATGTTGTGGTGGACTGTTGAGATGCAGTTATAAACTGTGTGCATTTTAATATTTCTTTATTTCAAAGGTATTTAACTGAATTATTGAAATACTGCATTACATCAATATGAACAAAAAAAGAGTTTAAAGCTGCACTCGCAAATGGAAAAAGAAAAACCTTCTATTGATGTTGTTTTTACCATCGAAGAAAGTATTCAGATCATTTACTTCAGTGAAATGAGTAATACCACACGGTGAACACACTCCACTCCAAATGAAAGTCCTACATTCACCTTACTTAAGTAAAGGTATGTTCGTATTGTTGGCAAAATGTACTTAAAGTACAATATTTACCTCTGAGATGGAGTGCAGTAGAACTATAAAGTACTGTTAAAGGGAAATACGCAAGTAAAGTACAAATACCTTGTATTCTGCACTTGATTTGACAGTTGAAATGGTTTGACATTACTGTCGAAACTCTCTTTGGATCCAGATCTTCATGGTTCAACTGTGTGTGTGTGTGTGTGTGTGTGTGTGTGTGTGTGTGTGTGTGTGTGTGTGTGTGTGTGTGTGTGTGTGTGTGTGTGTGTGTGTGTGTGTGTGTGTGTGTGTGTGTGTGTGTGTGTGTGTGTGTGTGTGTGTGTGTGTGTCCGTGTGTGTCCTGCAGGTCCTCTAGGTGGTGTGGGGATGGGCGTGGAGGGTCAGTGGCACTACATGTAGCACCACCACCATCACGCTGCAGCCAGAGGACACGCCCAGTGTCCCGGGAAACCACCGTGAGTAACGCCAGTCAAGTGTTCATTTAAAGGCTCCAGGTCCCCCTCATCACAATTTGTATTTTTCCAGAATAATCTCAGCATCTGTCTCCGTCTCCGATACAATACAACGGATGTGGCTTGTGGTGCTCATAGCGTTTAAAAATGACATTAAAAATAAATTCCCCCTTTAACAGGATAGTCCACAGAACGCACCATGAGCTGCTTCATGGGAACTTTCTTCTGTCTGGTTTACGTCAAAACTCGCTTCCCTTCTCCTCCGACTCATAACTCTTTCCATTGACAGTGATACCTCTGATATCATGGCCGAAAGAATTCACGTTAAATATACTATTGTGATATTTCTACACGATTTTTGTTGATTGTGTGATTTTTGATTTTGATTTTAGACGTTCTATTGAAATGCAAACAAAGGAATCGAGTGTTTTTGTTCATTCGTGAGCTTCAAGTTTGTGTACAAAGTTCAAATCCACGTGTATTAAATGGAGAAAAACTGCAATACAGCATTTTGAATGTCGCCACAGACAATTATTGGACCCTTTAGTGGCAGTTCTGGAGCTTTCGATCGCATCACACGATGCTAATTAAAGCCATTTCCATCTGATTTAAAGGTCAATTAATCCTCTGAGATCCTCTCCGCATTCGCTCTAACGAACTGATCATTAGCGAGAGACGCAGAACTCTCTCATCTCTTTATTTGATTACACGGAGTCCAATTACTCCGTAAGCAGTTTTCATTATTAAGCTGGAGTTGAGGAGGGGGGGGGGGGGGCAGTGAAGGCAGCAAAGGGAGGAGAGATTAAGAGGATGTTAATGTGTAGAGAGGAAGTGTAGAGGAGTTAGAGATTGAGGGGGGGGGGGGGGTCCCTAAAATGTGGTCAGTCAGACGGCAACATCACTCAGACCGAAGACAATTAAAGAGTCTTCAGAAGAAGCCTTTCTTTCTTCCCTCTGCCACTATTGAGCTTATGGCTCCCGGGAAACAATACACCCGTCAGCTGGGATCCGATGCAACCATGCATGCAGCCGACACACACACACACACACACACGCGAGGAAATGACCACTCCACATCCATTGGGCCTTTTTCTCATTTGCTTCTTCTGGAAAATGATTCCAAACTGGATCCTAAGACTTTGACTCCCTTTGAACACATTTTAGTAGATTTCCCTCAGGATCCATGAAGCTCCATCTTCTCTTATTTTGTGACCACATTGCGGATCAATGTTTCTGTACCTGATCCAGGTGGGACCTGGACCTCACGGTGACTTACATCGATTCAGACGTTGCTATTTTCTCTCACCGAAAGATCCTATTTCTGATTTCCTTTTGCCGTCCAACACAAGTTTCTCCTCTTCATGTTCAGTTGTTTCCTTTTGAGTTGACTTCCTGTTGCCATCTGTTTTCTCTGCAGACCTCCTCGGCGGGCCTCGGAGCAGGACCCCGTCCTCCCCTCAGCCCCTCCCCTCTGGGTATCTACCTGGCCTGATAAGGAAAACGCCTGATGGCCGCCGGAGATGCCATGTGGTTTACAATCCAACACAAACACAAAGAGACCGCGGGGACAGATGGAGATCCTGGAAGGAATAATAAACAGCTGTGTTCCCTCAATGATGACACTTTGGGAGGATTTCTTTTTCTGGATTTGATCGTTTCCTGTGATGTCAGCAGCCCAGAGTGTCCTCCAGCAGATTTAAACCTTCTCTCTCCTCTCTGGACTACAACTACAGAAGCCTCAAGTGGACATTTTGACACCAGCAGAGCTTCCCTCCCCTCCTCTCCAGCAGTTGAACTCATATCGACGCGAAGCTGATGTCTGTATTTCTCGAGGCGTTCTTTTGAAACGCGGCAGCAAACCCTTCTCTCAAGAGGCCGACGCTCTTACAAGATGGACAGCAGCGGTCACATGACCGGCCGCTGTTTCCCGAGGACTCTCGGAGGACGAGAGACAAGTCGTGACAAGTGCTCTGCTGCCTGTTGTTTTTTTTGCATAATATACTGTTTTAAAGGAAAGGACTTGTACTGTTTCACGCTTCACACTGTGTGTGTTTGTCTTTTTTTCACAGACTTCTATCTTCCCTCGAGTCCCACAAACCCTTGAGTTCCAAAATAATAAAACAAAAGTGACGCAAATGTGTTCCTCGATTGGTGGAAGTATTGAGTTATTGACGGCCGGAGGCTCTCGTGGATTCTTACTTTTTACCCGGCAACATTTATTTGACAGCTGGAGTGACTGGAGACAAATATTTAATGTTAAAAACATAATCCAGTACCCTCTTCCAGCAACGCTTCATTTTACGGGTCTTTCACTTTTCTTCTCATTTTCTGTACATTTTCAAAATAATTACCCGGAAAGAAGCGACTATTTCCTGGAAAGAGTCGATTTATTTGATCTTTTAACAATAAGGGAAATGCGGAGATTGTGTGGTCGGTACTTTTTGGGAAACACTTGATCTTAACAAGCTAATATTCAGTTGAACACACAAACTAAAGTCGCTGGTAGACTTGTGCAGCCTCTTGAGCGTCAGAAGATGAAGTGAACCTTCACAGATCCAGAAAGAATAAGTTGTGCTTCATGGTTTTCAGGTTGGGATCGTGACCTTCCCAATCTTTGGTGGACACATTTTTAGATATTTTTGGCTGCTTATAAAAACCACCAAACACTTGTGCTCAACCTATAAACACTTAAACATAAAGCGTGACATCTTCACTGCTGTAACTCCTTCTTTCCTTTCTCTCTGTGTCCTTGTTTCTGTCCCTTCTTTAACCTTTAACCTTTTCCTTTGACCTGGACACTTATCAATAAATCTGACAACAGAGCTGAACTCTATCGTCACATTACAAAAGTACTGCGGATACTTGAGTATATTACGCTGCTGATCCTTGATTCCTTTCCTTCTTTAATGAACATGTATTCTTCCAGGGCTCAGGCGCGAGTAGAAAACTTTGAATCTATGAATATGAAACTATTCGTCACCATTTCATTTATTTTCCATTCCTGAGTGCCAACTCTGTTAAATTCACCTTAAATCAACACACTGGAGGAGCCGGTGGATTCTGTGAGTGGGGAGAAGGCCAAAAGACCTTCAGCAGGAACTGAGGGTGGGGGGGAAACTAAAATGACAACTTAAATTTCAGGTGTAATTTTTTGAGAGTCACTCTGGCTTGAAGAGGGAAACAGCAGCCGGCTCGCTCGGCCTTTTCTGGCACATTCGGCCTGAACGCAATCCCACAGAACAGTCTCTTCACACAGCGTACATGTGCAGACCTGAGGGAGCTTTTCTGGTCTTTAGTCCGGCAGAAGCCGCACATTCTGTTGCAACTCTTCCTCAGGAATTTGACTGAGGAGCAGGAGGAGGAGGAGGAGGAGGAGGAGGAGGAGAGAAAAAAAAGGCGATTTACGTAAATCTGCTCCAAACTCTTAAATGGAGAGATTAGTTCCCCCTCACGCTCCAGTTGGCCCCCTCAATGGATGTGCTCTCCCAATCCGCTGGGAGTTTCCTAGATACACCTCATTTCAAAGCTGTCGGCCACAAAAGAGATCATTTGTCTTCCTCTTAAAATCAATTACTAATTTGGAGCAGGGAGTTGAGGAGAGTGCGGGCATTCAGCCGGCTGCAGGAAACAGAACTTCTGTTGAGTTTAACGGTATTTTTTGAACTGGAGGTTATTTCTGAAGCAGAAAACAACACGCGTGTCCTCGGTGCTGCTCTTGTGCCTCTGAGCTGACTGACAGGCGGCAGCTTCAACTCCCATGTTTCACTGCCCTCTTTAGGGGACTGTGGAAACTGCCTTCATCTCCATTTCATTTTTTATTTTATTTAAAAGCTAAACGTGCGATTAGCTAGGCAGCTTGAGAAAGAATAAAAAATGTAAAAGATGAGTCGTCATGTTGAGTTGAAGACGGTCTCTGGAGACGGGGACGATAAACAGGAACATGATAATGTGAGAAAGTTTGTAAACTGATGTGATTTCCCACAAATCACTCTGGCAGTGAACTGCAGGCAGGTCATTTATTACAGTTATTTATATTCGATAAACACATAAGACATGGGAAAAGGTCGTTTACTGAGAATATTTTGATACATTTTCAGCCTTCAGTGTCTGTCTAATGGGGTCAAAGGTCACGTTTTGCCTACTGATAATAAAATAAACCGATTTAGTATCAAGGCCGTAAGTGACTGACTGACACATTGACTAACATGAAGCAGCGGTAGTCTGTAGCGAAGTACATTTACTGCACTAAAGCACAAACCTCCGGTACTTTTCACAACTCTTTCTACTCCTTTACCTCTCGGAGGGAAGTTACAATTATTTGATACCTTCACTTACTTTACAGGTGAAGATTTTTCCACCTAAACATAGAAAAATGTACAAGTGCATCTGAAATGATTTTGGTTCATCGAGAAAACTTTTATTTTGACGATTTAGGTCATTTTTCCTTGTAAAACATTTCATGGTTCCAGCTTCTCCTATGTGAAGATTTGCTGTTTTTCCCTTTTTAATCATGTTAGAAAATGCTCATGTCTTATTAATAATGTTGCGATTTAGACAAAACAAACATTGTGAAGTTGTCACTTTGAGCTCTGAGTTATTGTGACGCATTTCTCGCTTTTTTCACTGTTTTCACTGTTTTCACGAACCAAATCATCGATTAATGGAGAAAATAATCGGATTAATCCGTCATGAAAATAATCATTTGTTAATATTTCAAAATGAGCTCCACCTCAACCAACTGCAACAATACGAGGAGTGATAATAATCCAATGCATAATAACATAACTGTCACAGGGACATTTTAATACTTTGTTCCTGGTTGTATGCATACTTTTACTTATTAAGTAACATCTTCAATGCAGGACTTTTACTTTTTACAGTGTGGTATCAGTACTTTTACTTTAGTGTCTGAATACTTCCTCCGCTGTAAAGTCACCGTTTACTTTCATGTGAATGTCTGAAATCTGAGTGTTGACGTAGAGTCTGTAAAGTTCCCTCAACAGAACAAAGTGTCTCATTTCTGCCAACAATCCAATGCGTCGAGTCTTTCATGTCGCTATCGGTTGAGCAACAGCAGACTTCTGAGTGTATTTGGTCGGTGAGTCGAACGCACGAGTCCTTCTAACAGAACGTTGTAAATATAAATGCATAGTAAGGATGAGTTGTGCAAAGTGTGAAGATGTTTACGTGTTTATTCTGAAGCCACTGATGACGCTGTGACGTGGAGCCACACACAGCGTATTGCCGTCATATTCCAGAACAGCACTCTGCATGGTCCCATGTTGCATGAGTGCTTTTACTGTTGATACTTTAGCTTCCAACACGTCTGTAAATAGAGTATTTTTATAATGTGGCATTGCTACTTTACCTGAAAACATCTCAGTCCTTCCTCCGCCACAGTTCACAGGCTAAAGTAGAACGTGATGAGGAAACTCAGCTTTGTCTGTTAAACTGGTGGAGTTCTCCTTTAACTTCGTCATCCAAAAGTCAAAAGTCCAGTGGATGATTTTGTGAAACAGCCACCGACATTTTCGACTCTCTGGATTCAATTAAATCTTGACTGTCGAATCATCGAAAAAAGAATCTGCAGCCAGTGTGAAGACGCGTCCTGGCTGCAGAGTCCCTGGGAAACCCCTGATATTTCATCTTGAACAGTGCGAGTTGTGCGAAGGGGAGTCAGTCAGTTTCTCCGTATGGGTGTTTGTAATCTGTGCGTCTGTGTGTGTGTTCTCTCAGCAGGAAAGAATGCAGCAGAGACGTTCAGATGGAGATGAATTGGTCCCGAGGAGCTCCTGCGGGCTCTGGTGCCCAGGAGACGACCCTCTCTGGCTGCAGGCAGCGAGCCCACAGAGGTAACCAGGTTCATCTAAACAAACGCCTAATGTGGACTCCAGTCACAAACGTTGGGTCGAGCAGACCCCGGAAATTCCGAGGAGACATTAATCCGCCTCCTCCAGGTCTGGACCTGTGACCTGTCGGTCCATCAATAGTCTGCTTTAAAACAACAGGCGCCATGAGCTCACCGGCCTCCTCCTGGAACCCTCTCTGTTCGTCCTCCAGCTCCGTGGGATCCGGGGGAGCTGAACACAAGTTGGATAATTTATTGCCTTTAATTAAATGCTTACTTCAGGAGGGATTAAATGTGTTTCCCCATGTGCGGGGCAAAAGGGGGACGGTATTCAGTGTCGGACAGAGGATCCAGAGACTCTGGGAGGGGAGGATCATGGTTACCTTGCGGGAGGAAGTGGAGGAGGTAAGGTGGGGGAGACGAGGGTGGGGGAGGAAGGGAGGGAAGGGTCAGTTTACCTCGACGGGAGACTTCGACCTGGTGGACGGGAAGTCGACCTCGTTCATGAACATGCAGGTCATTTAAAGACTCAGGGCCTGTTGTCTTCAGGTTATTACCGGTAGTAGTATTAGGGGTTGTAGTAGTAGTAGTAGTAGTCGTAGTATTTTGTTGTTCCCCGGTTCCTCATGTAGATATTTTCCATATTATCATAAAACTGTAATATGGTCTAAAAACTGATTTAAAAAGAAACTCGTTACATAAAAAGCTGAATGAGAATAAATATATAAAACTAATACAATAAAAATAAAATAGCATAAAGAAATAAAATTAAGGATATAAAAAAAAAGAAAATTACTTGAATAAATTAAATAAAAATGTAAACGCCAGAAATTTTATATGCTCTAGATTTTTTCAGTTTTCATACAAAGAATAGAAGTTAAAAATACAGACATATGAAAGGTGAACACAATCAGCTGTTCCGGAGCTTTCGGTCCTATTAACAGATCTTCATTGGCGGATGGAGTTTTCTACCGTCATCGCCTACAATCTCATGACGACTGAGCAAAGCTGTGGACGGACGTGTGGTGGACCAAAAAATACAGAATCAGAGAAAATATAAAGGAAGATTATTGATGATTCCAGATGTGCTGATGTTGAATGTTTGTGATGAACTGAAGGATGAAATGTTCCTTTATGTGTTGATAAAATCCTCCTACTTCTTCAGATGAATAAACTCTTTAAAGAGACTCTTGGATCAGCTGGAAGATGCTTCAGAACAAAGCTGGAAACAGGTTGTTTGTTCTTTCTAGAGATACGAGGTTCTCACAGGACAGAGACGCTACGAACATGAAGATCGTATAGAATATGAAGCACTGATGAAGATTAAACTAGACAACAGGATATAAAGGAGATACAATTCAACATACCGGTACGCATTAATGCAGCAGTGATATTAATCCAGAAGCATCAGATATAATAGTCAAACACTAATGGGAACATTTTACTGCACAATACTTTTACTTTTCATACTTTAAATAATCTGCTGATAATACTTACCTACTTACCTTAAGTAAGTTAAGTGTTTTCAGTGTGGTATTAGTACTTTTAATGAAGTAAAGGATCGGAATATTTCCTCCAAATTGAAATCCGTTTTGTCAGAGCAAAACGTAAAGAGGCAGTCGGACATCAAGCTGATCGAAGGTCTCAGTGAAAGCACAGTTTGAAAGTCTTCATCCATTTCACCGACGATTCTTCATGGCCTCCTGACGGCAGGTCGGAGGTCAGATTCATTTCTCCCGCTCAGAGGACGGACCAATGACTCACAGCGACATGTACTCTGCGGCTGTGAGGAAAGTGTGTATCAATCAGGCTAATGAGAGCGTTCGCCTGCAGCAGCAGCTCACACACTCACCGTCAGATTCACTTCAATTAGCTTAGCTCGTTAGTGGGAGGGAGGGGGCGTGGCCTAAACTGATTTCATTTTTCAACAAACACCAAATCCGACGTCAAGACGCCAAGCTGAGGAAGTGTGAGGCCTTCTGAGCGGTAATCAGTGGTGGAAGAAGTATTACGATCCTTTACTGATGTAAAAGTACTGCATTCAAAACCGTACTTTAAAAAGTAAAAGTATGTTTTCAGCTTTGTGACGATGCATTCTCCAGCTCCCCCAAGAGGCTTGTTAGGTAGTTTATTCAGCTTGAGAAGAAATTTCCTCGACACATAAAGAAACTCTTGAGTTTGTTCCAAACAGTCAACACATCTGGAGATACGCAGATGAAGAATTATAATCTGGACCAGCACTTCAATGACGAAATGTCCTCATATGACGGTTTGAACCCAGAGAGGGTTTTGTGTGTTTGTGTGTTTTTGGGGGTGGAGGAGGTTGGACGTGACCTTGGTTGATGACATCATGTTAGCAGTGTGTGTGTGTGTGTGTGTGTGGATGAAGGGGGGGTTGGTGTTTTCAGTAACCCTTCCTCTGTGCGTGACGATCCATCACGGCAGCAGAGCGTGGAGCAACAGGAGCTCACATAAACACCGTGACTGCTGTGATTTTTTACTTATTTTTTTCAGATGTGTGCAGTTGCTTTTATTCAACGCAGAGCTCCAGTTGAGGCTGTTATTGGGTTATTTTCAGGATCAAAATTCTTCTCTGTTCAATAAGCAGCGGTGGAATGTAACTAAGAACATTTACTCAAATGCTGCACCAAATCACACATTTGAGGTACTTGTACTTTACTTGGGTATTTCTTTTCATGGCACTTTGTACTTCTACTCCGTCTGACAGCTTTAGTTACTTTACAGATTCAAAATATATGAAAAAACACAAGTACAGCTGACATTATTAGTCCATTGGTTTATGAGTTGACTGACTAAATTGGCAACTTTTTTGATGGCGTAAGTCATTTTCCATGTAAACTGTACTGTTTACCTCGTTAAGAATGTAATAAGTATTTAAGTATTGTACTTGTGTACAAATTTGAGGCATTTGTTTTTTCTTTTCATGCCAATTTCTATTTCTTCTTCACCACATTTATGACTGTTGTTATAAATTACAGTGTACAGCTCAAACAATTTGTATATTCAGCAATTTTTCGATCGGAAGAAAATAAAACAAGTAGTTCGTCATGTAAAAATATTTAGTGGTTTCAGCTTCACAAATGGGAAGATTTTCCATTTTTCCTTTCAACATCTTTTAACAATCATGTTTCAGTAATAAAAGTGCTGCTGCCTCCGATCGTTGAGCTGAACTGGACTTTTCTTAAGATGACAAAATGTCAGACTGTTCCTTTAAACTACAAAAGGTGCAAATACTTATAATTCAACCTGTGAGTGCAGATAAACTTCATTTAAACCAAGCTGAGAATGACCCTTTCAATAAACTGTCCTTTATCTGTCTTCAGAGTCCAAGAAGTTCATGTCCATGAATGTTTTACTTCCCCCCCGTGGCCTCACATATTCTCCCTCCCACCTCGTCAACTTTTACACGAGTCTGTCTGTAAAACGTGCAGCCGAAGAAAGATCCGGCGACAGAAATCTCCCTGAATCGGTTTGAACGTCTCGACTCGGGTCCAGACTGAAGCCCGTTATGGAGAAGGCGGAGTAGCGGCAGGGTTTCATTCTCCCAGCAGTCCAGTAAAGCTCGTCCATAAATCCAAACAACGCTCGCTGTTTGGAGCGGCGAAGGGGAGTTCTCTGTACTCCAGGGAACGAAGGGGAGAGTGAGACCAGGGCTGTTATACAGACGTTCAACATTTTGGCTTGAAGCAGACCGAAGCTGACACATAGCATTGTCATCGGGCGAAGAGTGAAGTTGTTTGGAGGATTGGTTTCATTGCTCTGTATGTTCGGATTCTCAGAAAAGCTGTTTGTCAGCGGCCCGGCCTGCCGACAGCTCACACTGCTGCAGCCACAGTCTGCAAGTGAAAAGCATTCCTGTGGGTGTCTTTCAGATGTTGGAAAGAAAACAGAGCAGCTTGATAAAATGTTCAAACGCAATTGGCTCCAAAAAATACGTATGTATTCTGCTTGCAAGATCCTTTGTGTCCTCTTCTTCGTCGTTTCATCAGATGTGCCTCTTGTTCCGTCTGATCTCGGAGCCCATTAGAGAGCCGTGATTCAACCGTAGAGAGGTGGACTCCACCACTAACAACAGTTAAATGTGTTGAAAAAGTGGTTTCACGTCGTAAACATCTGGAGGATTATAACTTTATTCTCAGAGGTGGCAGATTTAGAGACTCGTATGCTTCATATTGGAGGGCAGTGATTGATTTTGAGGCCTGCAATGTGTTCTCATAACACGTTTCAATTTCCCGCTCTCGTCACATGCAGACTGTCTTTTCAAAATAAACTTTCGTCTTTACAGGAAACAAATTGGTTAAAATGAGGCAGCAAAACTACTTGGTTATATTCAGGAAAAGATCGTCGTTTGGGTTAAAATAACGACGGAAGTGCAAAAGTTATGTGCGAAATAAATCGGCGGTCTTCTGATGTGAAAAGGTCGGCGCTTGATGGACCCATCCAGCTCTGTGTGTGGTTTGTTCATGATTACTTTGACAACATAATTCCCCGGGATGTCTATGAATTACGACCCATTATTTGGATGAGAACAGCCTGTTCGGCGGGAGGAGCTTGTTTCTTTAGGTGTATCCTGTTTTCTCATCAGCAATCTGCCCCTTTTGCTGTGACCTCACAACACGAATGAACCCATGAAAACTTAAAAACGTTCCCCTGCTCCCACTCGTTGTACTCCTCTCAGAAACAAAGAGCTGAGACACCATCTGACATAAATTACGATGTGCCAGTCGGTGGCAATAAATGCAGCGTTGAGCTCGGCCCAAACGCACACGCAGGCCTGCGCGCTGAAGCGGGCACTTTGTGGGCGACGTCTCGGGCGCCTCTCAGATGGATGTGACGGAGCCACTTATCGTGGAGTTTATAGGCCGGTAATGAAACAGTAACCGGAGTCGTTTGCGCGCATTAAAGTGGGTGTTGAAGTGGAAATGTGCAGGGAGGCTCGTGGAGCATTAGACTTGAAGTGCGGCGAGCTGTAAACCGTGTACTCTGGACTCTCGACGGGAATTCTTTTTGAAGCTTGCGATAGAGGAAATGTTGCCCATCTCCGTCTGTTCACCGGCTGCAGCTCAAAGGGAAGACACTGGATGCATGACGTCATGTCTGCCTGACTTTACTTCAGTCTGCAGCCCTCAGAACTCAGCCACATCTGCACTGTTTTAGACACCACATCTTTTCCATATCTTTATGCTCTGGTGTCGTTTTTATTAACTCAATTTAAGGAAAAATATACGTTTAAATGCCACAAAGCAGATATTTTTTCCAGCACATTCAAAGGAAACTAGTCTGATACGAAGGTTTCCACTGAATTGTCTTATTCTCAGCTAAATCGTTCCCATTGTGTGTCTGTCAGGAACAAAAGGCTGAAACACATCGAGTTTCTTGGAGGCTGAAAAAAACAAAATCTTTCCAGAGAGAAAGAAAAACAAACAGCTTCCCAGAGTCAATCAGCTTAATGAAGGTAATTAGGTTGGTGTTCTTCATGAGCCTGGAAGAGCTGTTTTACTACTGTAGAGATATAAACAGTGGTGGAAGAAGTATTCAGATCCTTTACTCAAATAGAAGTACTACTCCCAAACTGTTAAAATACTCTAGAAGTCCTCCGAGGCCGCAGAGGTAGGGTTCCTCGGCCCCGGAGGAAGGGCCCTCCTTGTCCGCACAGGGAACCTGCCGGGTATTCATGGCAAAAATGGCAGAAATAGGAGCTTGGTCCCCTCCAACCAATGACGCCACTCCTCCAGGGCCAGCTTCACTGCTTCTCTTTTACCAATGTCAGGGATGGAGCTTTTGGTCAGTGGCCGAGCGCTGAGACAGGACACCCCCAACCCCTATGTCGCAATATAAACAATCTATTTTCTGCCAAAGTTAGAACAGTTTTGTTTGTTTGAACATTACAGATTTCTTTACTCGCTTTTTCATTCATGCACCAATCAGGATTTAGCAACATCTGACTCGGTATCTGATAATGGTTGATCGGTTGTTTGGTCACTGTCAATTAAATCTGATCAAGTCACACCCACACGGTTGTTTTTTTAGACTAAATGTTGTTTGTTTATGTTTTTATTTTGATGGTTGCTTATTTAGTCGTGACTATTTCTTGTTATATAAAAATACTAAATCGATGAAGCCAAATTTTCGGATGTTTTACCATTTCACAGAGTATTTGGAGTATTCAGACCTCGTCCTGTAGCTGCACTCTGACTTAAACAGGTTTGATTTCAGCAGTTTACAGATGAGGGTTTGCAACCCGGAGGCTCTCTGGCACTTCTAAGCAGACAGTGATAGATTGGTGAGATTAGAGAGCAGCATATCTGACACATGCTCTCTGATCCGCCGGCCTGAAAGCGCTCAGTCCTTTTTCTTCGGCGTCCCGGATCAGATTTCAAAGACGGACAATGTCTGCTGGGGAAAAAACAGTCATTTAGCCGCTGCCACTGTAATGTAAAAACCAGGTAGCTGCCTCTGTCCTTCCTGACAGCTCTGCCACGGATTCCTCTCTCAGTGCATCAACCCTGTTTTCTTTAGAGCAGCAGGATATTCTATTCGGACGCACGGGCCATGAAATATGGTGCGTATCTGTGTTTGGCTGCGAGCCAGGCAGAGGGTCGCCGTGTCGGCCCAGCGATGAATCGCTCAGATTTCACCTCAGTCCACACAGTTGGCGAGTTGGAAACAGGGCTGCACTCTTTTGGAAGGCAGTAAATGGTGGCCGGGTTGTCTATGAATGTTCATGTTTACAGGGCGGTTTCAGAGGCGGTCTAATGTTGGGTTCCCAATTCCCCCTCATCTTATGTACGGGTGTGATTCACAATGATAGATGTTGTAGAATGTTTTCTTTTAGTAGTCTCAGTTTAAACGTTTCACAGTTGGACTCGGTCCTGATTGGCTCCTCGCTGTGAAATCCCACCAGGTCACTTTGGGTCAACCGTCAGGAACTCAATCATGTACTGGATGTGAAGAAAAACAACAGAAGCAGCAGGACAATTTAAAGCATCAACGTATCTGATGAATATAAACACGTTTGCATTATATGAGGGGAAAGTGCAAAATAGTATTTCTTTGAGCTAAATATTGAAAAACATACTTGGATTTATTTGAGTTTGGTTAGTTGTATTGAGTTTATAAGAATAGATAATAGTAATACTAATTATAGTAATAATAAATGATTAGGTTAAATCTTTTCTCACAAAAGTCACATCTGTCTGTGAATGAATATCCTCTCCATCAGTTTCTGTTTGTATTCGCTGAGCTGAGTTGCTGGCTGGAAGCTCTACTTCTCTGTCCTCGTCCCTTTGGCTTTGAAGCTGGGAAGACTGAGGCTCATAACTATTCCTGAACTTTACTTTATTGTAACTCACTTTGTCACATATTTTATTTTGCAAGTTGAAGTGATTTGAACGTTTGCTGAGGACTTCAAGTAAAAACCACAGTCTAAAACCATTTGGCCTCTAGGTTACTACTCTCCCATTACCTCATCAGCTAAACTAAGCTAAGCTAAGCTACAGCACTATTACATCCCTCAAATCACCAGTGTGGGGCTGACCCTGAGCTAACTTCATCACATGTTCCATTTAGTTGAACCTGTGCTCAACAGAGTCAGACTCCATTCCAAACCACAGTTAAACTAAGCTAACATTAGCCACATGCTAACTGACACAATTCACCAAAAGAGTGACACCAGCATTTCACCGAAAGAAAATGGAAAGTACAAAAAACATACAATGAAAAAAAGGGCCTCACTAAAAACACATTGTTAAAACATTTGTTTAAAGGCACAGTTTCTGAACTCAGACTGTGCATTTCTCCATGAAAAGATGTGAACATCTCACTTTTGAGACAGTGATTGTTGTGGCAAGTGAGATTGTTGTGGCGAGAAGAGACAACGAATTGAAGTTGCAACAAGCGGGAAGTGTTTTAATAAGTTCAAGCCAACATTCAACAAGTTTAGCAAATCGAAACAAATCCAATGTATTACTTCACCTCCCTTTAAGTCAGCTTCCACCAATCAGACCAGTGGGTTGAACTACAAACAGAGCACCCTGGTCTCTTCACTCTGTCATGCTCTCATGACTTTCTTTGGGTCAAGATAACCTTTTGGCGGAACGCACAATTCATGTACGGGAAATGTTTGGACACAAATAGGAGTGATAGATTACAATTTGTCTGGCGTGTCTTAATCTCTTCCGAAGAATGGTTTTATGAAACAAATGTGTTCAGTTCAATCCTAAGTTATATGATGATTTTCTTCAACATGATTTAAGGATTCAATGATCATTTATTGTCATCCTGCAACACAGGGATGCTCAACAATATGCAGTTGCGGCCGGTGTGCAAGGCAAGAAAAAAATGAACTTCAAAAATTGCATCAGCAGTACTACTTTTCATAATAAGGGCCCTTTAAAATGGAATTGAAGAACATTTGTGGACTTCAGCTGCCTCCACTAATCATACCTCAGTGAGTCACTTTGCATGTGTTTTTTTTTGTGTGTGTCTTTTTTTCCAAGTGGCATTCATCTCATTTTGAAGTGAGCTTGTTTTCAGCAGCAGCATCAGTGCGCTCACATCACAGTGTGTATATACTGTCGGCCCGCGCTAATCCCTCCTTTGGGGGAAACGTTGGAGGAAGAGGAGAGCTGCTGCTGACAGCTTCACAAACAACTCCCGCTGTCGCCTGCTGCACGGACCCGGCCTGCAGCTGCACTCTGAACACACACTTACAACTGATGTCGAATGTCTTTCTGAGATTTACTGCTGCGCTGACGCTCTCATGTTTAGTCATGATGATCGTAATGGATCTTTAGACAAAACCCTCTTCTGATTTTAGGCCTGTTCATAAATATATATTCCTGCTACGCACACAGCTGTGTCAGATCAAGGCAATTTTATTGATACAACCCAAAAATCCAAGTAAGTACAATTTTGAGGTACTTTACTTTGCATATTCTGCTACTTTATACTTCTTCTCCACAACATTTTAGAGGCAAATATTGTACTTGAGAGTATTAGCATCAAAATATACTTAAAGTATCAAAGTAAAAGTACCTACCAGGCAGAAAAGCACATTTCAGATTTATGCAAGATATGATTTGAGCCTTTGTTTCACATTTATTCTCATTACTTTATATACATCTGTTTAGTTTAACCTATAATTATATCCAGGATGTAAAAGTCGATTTATATTTTATATTAATAATCTCAATCTGCAAAGTAATTTAAATAATCAAGTAAATGCAGTAGAGTTGAAGTATAAAATGGAAATATTCATGTAAAGTAGGCCTCAAGCACCTTGAATGTGTACTTAAGTAGCTTATAGCACATGTACTTAGTTACATTACACCACTGATATTGATTAATTTGTTATTTCATTCATTGATACAACTGTTTTAACAACTTTTTAATGTTAAAAATAAACCACGGCTAGACTACTGGTTTAGACGCAATTCTGTGTGCGGAATATCCGAGCAGCTTGTTTGCTCGTGAACGCACCCTCGAAAGGAACCCTGGGAAATACAAGATGGCGGGACGTTCAAAAACACTGCCGACTGGCCGAATTTACAACCAAATAAACTGTAAATAAACAAAGCACAACTCCGCGTTGTAAACCGCAAGGAAGTGGACCGACACACACCGGTACCGGCCGGTAAACCATGAACCGGAGCTGCAGGACGGTTGACGCTCCGATCGGTCCGACGGGCTCCCCGCTGCACACGGGCCCATCAAAACCAAACCGACTGAGGAGAAGCTTCAGGCAGACTGAGGATGTGGACTCTCCAACGGGTAAAGGCCCGACGACGTCCCGCCGGACTACACGGAAATATTCCGCTTTTTTTTGGGGTTTATTGTACATGCGAGAGATAACTTGCGTCACACAACATGACTAAATGCATTGTTTACAAAGCAACGGTTTCAGTATTCAATTCGGCTGATAACCAGATTCACCACAGTTACAGTCATGACTGTAAAAGATGAACTAATAAATGATTTGCCTCTTTATTTCCGTGTCACGTGACATTGGAAAGCCGTGTGAAATAAAGTGTAGCGCTGAATTCATACATTTTTATTCGTTTAAACATAATAACATGAAACGTAGGTACAACAAGTTGGTTAGTCAGACAAAAAACGTCTTCCATGCTAACACAACTATATTCAATTTCCAGACTTTTTAATTTCCGGTGTCCTACTGAAGTGTCCTTGAGCAAGACACCGAATCCTTACCGACCTCTCTGAGTGCATAAATACTCTCGAACGGAAGTCAAATACACTGAGCAGCCAATATTGTTGTTTGTTCATCTGAATCCGTTATTCGTATTTTTCTTCTCCTGCAGAATTTAAGTCCCCGACCAGGATCCCCAGATCCAGAGCCGGTGGTGGTTTCAGTGTTGAATCTCCAAACAACGACAGTGACTTTCAGCAGGACATCATCTGGGACGCCACCTCGCCTTCACCCAACAGACACGGTAAACCTCGAGCCTTTACGATGGTGATGTGGATATTTAACGGGTTGCTCTCCAGAAAGTTGAATGAAGTTCATGTGTTGCAGTTAATCTATTCACCATCATTTTGATTTACTTTCTGCAGTCCTTTAGGAAAATGCAAACATTTGATGTTTCCAACCACAATTTCGGAATAATTACTGTTGGTTTGTTTTTTGGATATAAATAGCTGTATCTAGAGCTGCCTGGTGACTCTGTATGTCTTTGCAGGAAAAAGAGGCAAGAATCAGAGAGAATCAGAGCCTCCTGGAGTTGTGGACATCTCAGAAATAGTTAGCAGGATCGCTCCAAAGGTCAGTAACACTGCTGGTGGGATTAAATATATATATATATATATATATATATATATATATATATATATATTTATTTATATTAGAACATTTCTATTCTTGGACATGCTTTGTAAAGGGTTAATAGTGTCTTCACTGTTCATGACCTGTGTTTATTTACAGTGTGTTGTTTGTTGTGTCTCTGAAAGCACGGCAGGCCGACGGTTGCGGAGCCGACTTTACAGCAGTGGATCGGAGACAGCGCCACCATTCCCTGCACGCCCGAAGTTCGAGTTCCCAGACCCAAGAAGAAATCCCCGCGGTAGGTTCAGAAGAGGCAACGGTTACCAATCTGTTTCCTCTTGGCCGGAACGAAGCTTCATCCTCATCTTCATCCTCTCATTAGAAGCCTACAGGCTTAACTTCACACTGTGGCTTCACTGAGTGTGTTTACATGGGCATTGGTATCCTGGTCGTGATCGGGTTTCTAGAGTATTTACTCATATTTACTGTTTTACTGCGGTTAGCAGCCAACAGCGCAAACAACGGTAACAGTGCTGAAGAACATCTCTCCGTGTCATCCCAGTAAACCGATGGTTCTGTTCTCCACAGGCCAAACGGAGTGGACGACCTGCTGAAGCTCGCCAAACAGTTCGACTTCAACATGTTTCGTCAGGATGAAGAAGACGTGGAGAACCTGCACCGGCAGAGTCTGGAGCTCCTGTCGGAGGACATCTTGGATTTGGAGAACGATGATCAAAACAACGATTCACCGTCTCTTCCCGTGAATTGTCAACCGGCTGTGAAGGCGGACGAGCAGCTCCCCCTGGATCAATATATGGAGGACGATTTGGATTTCCTGTTTGACGGACCGACCCAACATTTAAGCGGAAATCTGAGTCAGGTTGCGTCAGCTCTGCCGTCACAAGTTAAACCTGCTCCCAAAGAGGCTTCTGGGAAACCGCCCGCTTCCTCACACGGTCCCACTTCTGGTGTCTCCGCGACGACCGCTAAAGTCCCTTCAGCAAAAGACGAGTTTGAGGACGACTGGGAAAACGATGACTTGCTGAACGACTCGTTAGTGTTGGAGATGACACAGAATCCACAGAAGTTCACCGCTCCGCAGCACTGTTCAACCCAGAAAGCACCCAGTCAAATACACAATCACAGGGTAAGTCCAGCAGACGTAGTCCAGTCTGTTTCTAAAGGGGAAAAGGACAACATGAGACAAAGAACGACGTTCAAACTGGAATCTAATCCTAGTTTTTCTTTCAAAAGAATCCAGACACACTCAGAAACAGCAGTTAGAGACTCTCAGCAGAGCAGGTTTCCTTCTGGTCACAGTGTGTCAGTCGAGGCGGGATCTCGGCGTACCGGGCAAACATCAAACCCGGCGAAGTCCGATCCACAGAAACCACAGATTCATCAAAGGTCTTCTGTCGCCAAATACAACGCGACCGCATCGAACACATCGGCGTCAAAAAACGGCCAAAGCTTTCCAGTGAAACCTGCGACGGCGTCGTCCCGCGGCGAGGCGCCTGCTGTCTCCGAGGACCCGTCCTCGCTCTTCTCGTCTGACCCGGTTTGGGACGACCTGGCCGACGACGACCTGCTGTGTGAAATGTGCGAAGACGTGGAGAACCGGCTCCACGACGCGGAGAATGTGTCCGCCAAGCAGACTCCCCCCGGGGGTCACATGTCAAACCAGAGAGCTTCTTCGCCGCTGTCCAACAGGAACCGACTGCCGGCCGGTCGGCAGACTTTCGACCCCAAAAAACAAACGGCCGCAAGTCTTCCCTGTGCTTCAGGAAGACGGGCTGGCAGTTCGTCGACCGGCAGTTCCGTCTCTAACATCGCTGCAGGCGTACAGATGACGGATGCTTTCAGATACACACAAACGAAAAACACTTCCGGCTCCACGAACGGCTCCACGTGGACGCGGGGGAGCAGCCGGGTCCAGTCGGCACCGCGGGGAAACCCCGGCAAAGACCAGTTCACCTTCAGGAAGCCAGACAAGCCGGTTTCTACAGTGACCAGCAAAGGTAAGAGCCCGTTCCAGTAGTCTGTACTGTCACAGCAGCACAGATAACAGAGACGTTTCTACCATAAATAACATCTGTCGGCACTGTTGCCATTGTTTGCACTGTTAGCGCTTTTAGTCGCCATGTTGAGAGCCGTGTGGAGGCAACAGGTACGCTCGGAGTGCTGTATTGATCGTCCTAAAGGGAACCGGCTCCACCTTTTTTTTTAACCCCCTTTTCATTTGTCGTCTTTTAGATATTGTTTTAATTGTCTTTGTGAACAACCCTCAAAAGTTGCTCATCCAGTCGTGTTTGTTTGTGTTTTTCTGCAGTTGTGGGTTCGTGTTCAGCAGCAGAGATCGAGCAGAAGAAGCAGCAGGCGATGGAGAGAAGACGACAGCGACTGCAGGCCGCCCAACACCTCCGAGCTCCCACCTGATGGAGTGAACCGGCCTTGTGTCGCCTCACCTCACCTGTCTCACCTCACCTGTCTCACCTCACCTGTCTCACCTGCCTGGAGAGTAAAACAGACTAATCTGCTGGCGGAGCGCCACCTGTTCAGCGCTGTTGTTAGCTGTTAGCTCTGTTTGTTAGCAGAATACATTTCTGATGACTTTGTCAGATGTTTATCCAACTTTTCTCATATATATAAATATATAAAGATCATACTATACACGTGCTGTAATTTGATGTTTATGTCGTATTTCTAATATCTTTTTTAAAGTGGGATTAGGTGTGTGTGTGTGTGTTGACAAGTACAGCGTTGCAGTCAGGACCTACTTAGCCTAGCTTAGCATAAAGACTGTGAGCGGAGGGAAACAGCTAGCATGGCTAAAATTCAAAAATACATCTAGCAACGCCTCAAAAACTCACTGAGGCAAGGCTAGCAGTTTCCCCCTGCTTCCATTCGTTAAGCTAAGCTAGGCTAACCACGTCCTGAGTCCAGGTCTGTACTCACTCAACGCAGACACAAGATTGGTGTCGAAACTCATGGAAAGAAAAGCAGTTAAGTTGAACTTTTTCCTTTTTAAGGACCGATTCTATTACAGTTTGGGGGGTAATTTGTACTGCGGAGATGGATAACAGTTTAATTCCTGCTAGCACAGGCTAACCACATGCCGAACGGCTCATGTAAGACATTCTTATTGTCAAATAAATTTCTCTTTTTTTTTGATCATGAACACGAGGAGTCACTTTTCTAACCCGTCTGTTTTTCGAGTTTATTCACTTCATTTTCTGTGAAGCACTTTAACTGTTTGGAAAGTGTTTCCCCAATAAAAGTGTAATTGTTGATTTCATCTTTGGTTGTGGTGTTTTTTATTATTAGTCATGTGAGAGGCACCGTGAAGAGCCTCAGATCAGTTTGGTTCAGGTCAGACCCTTTTTATTATTATGCTGCATTCACGTCCTCTTCACCGACCCGTCTGTCCATTTCCAGAGAGAACCGACCAGTCTGTCGCGTAAATGATTCAATTAACAGATAGTATTTGTTTGTATTTTCACCACCTGCAAATGTGAAAGTAATCAATGACGGTGCTGTCAGACAGCAAAATAAAATAGAAAATAAATACAGTTTCAGTACAGTTACTGTGCAATAACTTGCCCCACATTTGATCAGTATTGGAAGAGGTCGTGCACTTAAGTAAAAGTACTATGATGTACTCTGTTACAAGTAAAAGTCCTGCATTTAAAATCCTACTCAAGTGAAAGTACAGAGTATCAAAAGTAGTACGCCCCTAGTGTTGTATTTTACATTCCTATTGTACTTCAGTGTTGTATTTTATATTACTATTGTACTTTAATGTTGTATTTTATATTACTATTGTACTTCAGTGTTGTATTTTACATTACTATTGTACTTTAGTGTTGTATTTTATATTACTATTGTACTTTAATGTTGTATTTTACATTACTATTGTACTTTAGTGTTGTATTTTATATTACTATTGTACTTTAATGTTGTATTTTACATTACTATTGTACTTTAGTGTTGTATTTTATATTACTATTGTACTTCAGTGTTGTATTTTACATTACTATTGTACTTCAGTGTTGTATTTTACATTACTATTGTACTTTAGTGTTGTATTTTACATTCCTATTGTACTTCAGTGTTGTATTTTACATTACTATTGTACTTTAGTGTTGTATTTTACATTCCTATTGTACTTCAGTGTTGTATTTTACATTACTATTGTACTTTAGTGTTGTATTTTACATTACTATTGTACTTCAGTGTTGTATTTTACATTCCTATTGTACTTCAGTGTTGTATTTTACATTGCTATTGTACTTCAGTGTTGTATTTTACATTGCTATTGTACTTTAGTGTTGTATTTTACATTACCATTGTACTTTAATGTTGTATTTTACATTACCATTGTACTTTAATGTTGTATTTCATGGAGGTGAAGCTAATTTGACAACAATGGATCATTTTATGATCTCAACATGAACTTTGAACGCTGACCTGCGGTCAGGTGGTCCGGTCGGGCTCGGCTGGCAGCTGTCTGATGGAGCAGATACACCGTCCCGCGAGGTAAACCGAGCCTCGTTATCAGCAGACAGGTGTGTAACTGTAGTCCCGCGCGCTGCCGGAAAATCACAGGCGCACACATGTAATCTGCCTCTCGGTTTAATCACGCTGCCTTTGTCCCAAACGCATCCTCCAGGATTCACTTTACTCCATTTGTAAAGGAAGTTTCTCTGAAGTTTCTCTTTGCCAAGTAGTATTTTCTTTTTAATTACAACAGCAGCCCGTTTCAGTGACATCAGCTCTGACAGACTGAAAGGTTTCAATCAGATTCCAGACAAACAGCAACAAAACAGCTCGTTTAGACTTCAGAGATCCTCTGTGATGAATCCAAATCATGTTTAATAACTTAATAACCTGCATCGTCATGCTGTTAACATCGGTTAATTGTCACCGTGGGTCATCGCTGCAACACAAAGCTAGTTGAGCAAGTTGAAATCTAACTTTGCGCCAAATCGTCTTTTCACCTGATTGATGTGGTTGACAATGCTGGCGGAAGAATACATCGTGTACTTCATTAAAAGTACAAATACCATTGTAAAAATACTCTGTTACAGGTCCTGCATTGAAAATATAACTTAGGAAAATGTACTTTAAAGTATAACAACGTCACTGTGACTGTTATACTGTTATATATTATTACTTATTCGATTTTTAATCGTGCATTAATGTGAAAGCAGGATTTTACTGGTGTCGTTGTTTGAGGTGGAACTCATTTTGAATAATTAAAAAGTAATTATTTTCAATATGCATTTATCTGGAAAAATAAATAGCTGTAAATAAACTAAAGCTACCATATAAATACAGTAAAGGAGAAAGTAACAAGAGAAGGAAAGACTCAAGTAATGTGCTAGTAAGTGTCCGCCTGAACTCTCCTGCCCCCTAGCGTCCAGGAAGGATTTAATGCAGCTTTAATAGACTCAGTTTAAGTGTTAACAAGACCAAACAGACACATTTAGAAAAATGGAGCTCAAGGTTGGCTGTTTTATGAGCTAAATGCGCGCGCGCACACACACACACACACACACACACACACACACACACACACACACACACACACACACACACACACACACACATAGTCTGTATGTGTGTGTCATTTGATGCCTACAACAACATGGCCGAAAGTGTTTATGTCAGATCCTTTTACCAGCTGCAGTCGACACTTATCTGCAGGTGAAATGAAGTTACCTGAGAGGTGCCCTGAACTCTGGATGACCCCCCCCCCCCCCCCTGTGACAGGTGAGAGGACAGGTTGGTGCGCGTCCAGCTTTCACAGACGACATCCACACTGATAAAGAGCAGCACGGGTTTCACTTTAAAGACGTTATCTGACGTCCTCGATACGTTAACGTCGCCAGACAAACAAACAGCAACTAAAGAGGTGTTAGATCCTGGGTACTTCTGGCCCGATACGGGGCTAATTACTGACTCAGCTCTCTATTAAAAGATTCTCGAGCTGGTGTTCTGGCGAGGGAACTCGCCTGGCTCCGCTAACTGCCGTTACTCCCGACGTCTACCCTGCTTCCTCCGGTCAGAGCGCGCTCGGCCGAGAGACCAGTCCTGGCCCCGGGCGCTCCCACCAGTCGCGTCGGTTATGGCAGCTTCCCTCTTATGGATCCGCGCTCTTGGTAAATGCCAGGTTAGGTTTTAACGGCTAGGATTAATTCTTGCTAAAACCGTAAGGGGTTGTTAAGTGGATTCGGTCTCTAGGATAACCTTTCAGAACTCAGTTGTTAGACATACAATAGCTTTAACTTTTTACTGTCACGAGGAACTCATTACTACTTCGGCAAATTAATGCACTTGAGGATTTCACTTTAAATGCAGATTAGATATTTATTGCAGGTTATATTTAGTTAGTTTGCAGGGGTTACAGCTACAGCTCACATAAAATGTCACTACACATGATTAGTCAATTTAATTATCTTCTTCGATTATACTCATTAGTTTTAGTCGCCGAGACGGCTCGGTTGGAGCTGGATGTCCAATGGTGCGATGAAAAGAGTTCTTTTGGAGTTGTTAGGAGCGAAGGTCTGGCCAGACCCTCGGTCCTCCCGCTCCGCAACGGAGCCCGTTCAGCTGTTCTCAAAACTCAGTACAAAGTCTTTCTCAGGCAGCTGCGGCTTTCTCAGTTGTCCAGATGTTAAGAGGCGAGCGGTGGGGAGAGTTAGAACCTTCGTCTTTTAATCTCAAAGTCCACGAACAGAGGTCTCTTTTCCGTGAACAGAGACGAAGCCCTCAATACATCAGCTGCAGGCTTTAGTATCTTCTTCCGATGCGCTTGGTACGGCATCCGCGATGAAATCCCAGCTTGCTCTTTGCAAGCATGTCCTTATATTCCTCATATGGGCTGTGATCAGCCCCCACCTGTTTGGTCCATGACTCATCCCCCCCTCCCTCTGGAAAGGGCGTTGAGCCGAACATTGCCTGTATGACTCAACTATTACATCAGTTTCTAGATCTTTCTCTTGACTACACCCAACATCTGGTCTTGATTACTGCAATGTCATTCTTGCCCAATACTTGCCCAATACTTCTATCTCAGCTCCACAGAACACACAGAAACATTCATTACATTTGTTTAAATCACTTCTATGCAGTTAAACATTTGTTACACAATTGATTAGAACATTTCGTTATATTTATTCATACATTTTATCTGTTTGATTACATTTCAACGTTGAATATATGCTTTGCGCTCTTATAGCCTGACTTCTCTCCCTTGAATGTGTCGACATGTTACCGAGGCAGCGCTGAGAGGTCAACTCTTCTTGACACCCCCTTCTTGAGGTCTCAAGCTGCCGCATTGTGCCCCAAGTAATCCTCTAGGAACTCATCGTCGTCCTCGGCGGTGATGATGAGAACGTCGTCTTCCGGCTCGGATTCGTGTTGCCAGCTGTCGAGCACCACCAGGCCGTCCAGACCTGGTGGCTGGAAATCCAGGAGGGCGTTGTCATCTTCCTCGTCATCTATGGCATCCTTCATCTGCTCGTCCAGGCTCAGCACCAGGGCCAACACATTCTGGTTCAGAATGCTGTCAGGGGAGAGGGAGGCCGGAGTAGGGACGGGGCTGGTTGATGCTTTGTCCTCCTCCTCGCCTGGAACTATCAATCCTTCAGGGATTACCTCCACCAGCTCTCCGCAGTCCTCGTCGTATCCCCACATCCCCATTAGATTTGGTACTACTCCTGCGAGCATCGTCTGGCTACCCACGTCTCGGTGTTCCACACCCGGGATGCTTGCCGTGTCGTCGTCTTCTTCTGGAGTTGGTAGTGGATACTGCAGGGCGGGCAGGCGTGGTCCAATGACGACGAAGCGGCCATCGGTGAGGTGGGTGCTGGACACCCGGATGCCATCAGGATACGCCCATATTTTTGTGTATACTGGGCAGTATACACCATCAGCATAGAGCAGGACCTCTGGTGGGGTTCTTCCAGCGGAAGTCCACACTGGTTTTGCTTTAGCCTCTAATTCCATACAGTCGACTACATTCATCGCAGGCATATAAGGGGTACTTCCTTTGCAGAAGAGGCCGCTGGCTGCTCCTACCGGGAATTGCCCCAGGTAGCATTGGGTGCACCATAGGGCTTGGTTTACCTCCCACAGGTGCAACATTAGCTCCGGAGGAATCCCACAGCGGACACAGCAGACCTCCTCCTAAATGTTGTTAAACACAAAGACTTCATTAATCATTACATTTTTCAGCGCATTTTTACAAGCTAAGCTTAGCAAGCAGGGGGTGGTCTTATTTTCATTCT
Organism: Melanostigma gelatinosum; assembly: GCF_949748355.1. NCBI lineage: Eukaryota > Metazoa > Chordata > Actinopteri > Perciformes > Zoarcidae > Melanostigma > Melanostigma gelatinosum. The sequence goes on along the minus strand of NC_136644.1, from coordinate 24,206,233 downwards.
TTTTTAAGGCCCCCTCTCAGTATTGGAGCGCTTTGCAGAGCGCCGTTGAGCCAGAGAATGCAGCCATGGAGATGCCAACACCATTGGAGGAGGTGTCAGGCCTGGGCTTGTAGGCCTAACCCTTCTTGGAAACAAAGGCTCATACAGCATGAGCCAGGCTGCTATCCCGATTGATGATTCAGAACCCAACCAGTAGATGGCGACAGTTATGCCCCAACCTATGCCCCAAAGAGCAATGGCGCCGATCTTGTGGAGCCAACGCCCTCTTCCTCTTTCTTTCATAGCCATGGTCATGACCACGAGATACGTCAGGGCCGCAACCGCCAGAAAGGCCTCGACGATTGCCGAGACCAGCTTCAGGGGGTTGTAGAAAACTGCAGCGACGTCGATTACCAGCCAGATGATTACCATTCCACCCTTTACTAGACCGCAGCGAGTAGAGTCGATGTGGATTCTCCCCAGGAGGTATGTAGCGAACCATGTCAGGGTAAGCCACAGCGATCCTCGATAGACGTTTTCAATCGCTGTTTTCAGACACCCTACAGCCAGGGCCAGTATTCTTAGCGGCTGATTCATGGACCATTCGCCCATGCAACAGTAGAAGAACCATATGATCTCAAGGACCCAAAAGTCCAGGTCGGTTAAGCGAATAAATGGCCTGCATCTGCGTGCTGTGTCGGAGGAGTTCTGTAACGCTTCAGTTATACTCATTCCGAAGGTGGTCATGCCTGGAGTCACAATTGTTGTGGTGTTGGTCATACTCACTCCGAAAGTGGTCATGCCTGGGTGAGAAGTGGTGTTCATGCCGGGAGGTGCAATGGTTGTGGTGTTGGTCATGTTGGTCATCTTGGCTTTTTAGGTTTATTCGCTCTTATTTCAGTATGAGGCTCTTGGTTCAGGTTCCGGGTCTGCAATGGCTATGGCGCTCCAGTTGTTCACCCTTTATAGGTGGGTGGACTCCTCCTTCCTTCGTGGGAGGAGTCCCTTCTTCACTTCTCCTTTTTCCTTCAACTTCCCCTTAAAGCACGAGGCAACAGTGGCTGCTACCCCGCCCTTAATGGCGGCACAGATTATCAGGCCCAAGATGACAATTCCAATTATCATCAACAAATAAGGCCAGAGCCAGGAGAACAAACTCCCCATCCAGCCCTTTATGACCGTGAATCCTTCTCCAATCTTCCCTGCCACTTCTTCCACTACGATGGTTGCGGTCCCGACTATGGAGGCGCCCGTTAGTTCGATCCAACTGCACTCGTGTTCTCGTCGGCCGCTCCCGCAACTCAGCCAGTGTTCTTCTGGCTCGTAGCATGTTCCGTTCCCGTAGAGGCGGTTAGCTCCTACCCATTCAAATCCTTTGTCTTCTTTACCCTCGCAGAGGCTTTTCCTGAAGGCGTGGCCCTCAGCTAGAAAGACTGTAGGGTCGGTTACTGGGGGAATGATTTGGCCGTTCACGTTCACTCTGTCTTTCATGCGATGGCCCAGGATTAAGTTGGTACAGCTGCTGGTCAGGGGCCCTGACCGTCTCCATTTCTTGTCTTTAGCCTTCACCCAGGTTACTTCTTGCACGTGGGTTTCATATTCTGCTCCATAGTGGGTCTGGCAATGGTCTTCCCATCCTGGCACAGTCTCACAATGTCCCCCGGCCAGGCTGATGTTGCAGGTCGTGTTTCCTCGATTGCATTCCATCTTCCAGGGCCGCGGGCCCACATATGGTTCTGGTCGGCTCCAAGCACCAGGCCAGATGTCTCTTTCTTTCGAGTACACTGTGGCCAGGTACTGATACTTCACCCAGTAGTTGTCGGTTTGAGTTAGACATGGCACCACCCATTCTAACACTTCATCCTTCTGTAGGCCCCACCAGGTTGAACTGTCGTCCCGGGTGTGGGCCTCTTTCCATGCCTGCAGGGTTCCTTTGATCGTCTTGTTCGTCTTCAGGCCTGTGCAGTCATATAGCCACGTTCCCCAAGCCCGATACCACTCTTGCCAGAGTGTGCATCTCGGGGAGGCGCCGTCGGCTAGATACTCTGTTCCGTTCAGAGCGATGAACATTTTGTTGGTCACACAAGTGTCAATCTTTTGGAACTCCCCTCTTGGGGCTGTCATCAAATCCTCGGGTTTCGGCAGCTTTTGTACATACATGTCGGTCGTCCTTGGTCCCAAAAGGCCGAAGCTGGCTCTGGAGTAACCCTCCGTGAAGGCTCCTTTGAAATGCGTTAGCTCGGTTATCCATATCCACGGCAGGGTGTTGTTGAGCCAGGCCTCGTGCCGGGCATTAGGTTCGGGTAGATAGATGAACTTATGAGCCTGATACTGTGGTTTGTTTACCGGAGTTATTACGAAGTAATTCTGACCTTCGCAATAAAAGAACACATTCCAGAAGCACTTATCTAGGAGAGGGAGCTTGTTCTTTTTACAATGCTGCGTCCATTTCCTGCTCCGATTTCTCCGAAGACTGTCACTTGACTTGAATAGTGGCAGCTGCGGCTGCCCTTCTTTTTCCTCTGGAACCGTCTCTGAAGCCGTAGGTTGTACTTCCTCTTCTTCTTCCTTCTCCTGCGTGTCATTCATGGCTCGGCTGGTGAGGTTGTTCCGCTGGCAGTCGGTGGAGTTACCTAGTGTGGTGTTACCTAGTGGCCTCACTTTAACTTTAATCCGCCGTGGTTTACGTCGCGGTTGTGTGGCCTCACAGGTGAGATTGTAGTGTCCCCAGAACATTCCTTCTGCCGGTAAAATCATCAAACACGTATCATTGCGGTGGCTCGCTGCATAGGTTACCTCGGGTTTCCAGTATCCCTCGTTCCCTTGCTCTGACCATGAGACACATGCCCATGAACAGTACCAGCCTGGGACACCGTTTTCGGGGTAGATCCAATTACACTGTGCCCGTTTTTCTTCTTGTGCTTTCTTCATCATTACCGTAATCTTCATCTCCGCTCCTAGCGTAGATACTTCATCTATTCTCCATGTCGAATTCTCTATTACTTTCTGGAATTCGCCTGCCCAGTCTGTTTCTTCACCCGTGTTGTTGATTTTCGAATCGTTGATTTTCTGTTCCCAGATAATCGTCCATGCGATGATAGTAGCTGTCAGGTTCGGTGGCGTCCCACCCCCTTCTTGGACTTGACGGGTTGCATTAGATCCAACCTCAAGGTCCAACCAGGGCGAGGCGCGCTTCTGTCCAGCGAGTTGAGAGAGAACGATTGTTCCAGAGTCGACCGTCCAGCATGTCTGGTCGAACTTCTTTGTGGTAGTGTAGGACACCCTCACATGAGTGAGGGCCCATGGGATACTACCATAGTAGTACAGTATAGCCAGGACAGAGCACAGTCCTGCAAGTACTGCTACTACTTTAGCCATTAAGCAAAGCCATAGTCGTTTTCCATTCCGAGGTCGTTCACTTGATTGGTCCAGTCGCTTGCCGGGGCGTCTTAATGAGACGGGGGTAAAGGTTGAGGATCGCCTAAATTCATGAACTCTCCCATGAAGTAGTGGGAGATCCATGGTTTCGGATTCTGCAGTGCTCTGGTCGGTAGCACCTCTGGAAGAGGAGCTAGGCATCCTGAGCTGAGGCGCGGGGGAGAGTCAGGATCGCACTGACTAATCCTGCCCTTCAGTAGCTGGTGATATAGCACCGATGGGTATCTGCCAATGGCTAAGTCCAGCCCCCGCCACACCCACTGGTAGTAGGTGACGATTAAGGAGGGGGAGCAGGGGGGGGGTTCAAAGCAACCCTCGTTCACAGCATTATTTTGCCGCAGCCATGCGTAGATCTGTCTGTCCACTGGGTCGATAAGGATCCGGACTTTGGCAAGAGATGCGTATAACGGCTGACCGTCGTCCGTCTGGAGCTCCGTTACTTTAGCCCATGCTGCCAAGGGTTCGTGAAGGTTAAGCCGGCCAAACCCCGTAGTCCGTAATCTGGAAGGAGGCAATTCCCTCATGGTCAGGCATGGGTCCGGGTTCGGTGGGCCAAGGCCTGGCAGGCGGTAATGAACCATACGCAACTCTATGTTTTGGTTCTCAATTACACAGCGCGCGCTGTTTTTCACGTGGAGCGCTATGAGACGCCGCATGACCGGGCTGGTGGTCCAGATCACATTTTCACCCAGCGAAAGATCAACATAGTCGTTTTGCAAATAATCAGCATAGTTAGGACCCCAGCGCAACTTCAACCGCAGACCCATAACTGAGATGAAAACGGTATTCAGGATCCAGGGGGATTGGTCAGGACAAGGGAGGACTGGCTGCAGCAGCCACGGATGGGTCCGATTGACTCTGTCATATTGGAGTTGCCATCCTGTGCGAAAAGCAGTCAGCAATTCCGCCTTCCCGGGTATTGACAGGTCAATCGAGCGCCTATATTCGCCATTGCTGCAGAAATAGGCGCCGGATCCACAGAGGCCTTTTCGGTAGGCAAAATCGCGTTGGGGTCTGTCCAAAAAGACATTTTCGTTCGGCAATTGCAGATATGGCCTTCTTTGTGCGAGGAGGGACTGAGAGACTATTGATAGGTCCCTGCAATCTTTGTTTGGTGGGTTTGGCAGCGACATGTTGACAATCAAGTTTCGTTTTTTCTAGCAGCTATACTTTTTCTAAGAGCTGTTACTGCGAGGCTTTCCACTCCGCTGCAGTTTGCGAAATGACTTCCGTGCCCAAGCGGTCAAACCTTTTGCGTCTGCGCGTGGGTTTGGAGGAGGCTCCGCCTCATCCGCTCTGGTCAGCTCCACCCCGACGGAGTACACACCGTCGAATGGAACCATCACGGTTTTCAGCGTCACCATGACGCGCATTGTGCTGGCCTCCCATGTAGGCGTTGGCGCTCTGGTCGCCCAAGAGCCCGGTAGTTGCATAACACCGTCTCTCCGCCACCCCTCTGGGGTGACCGTGAAAATCTTACTCTTTTCTTTGGTCCTGGCTCCGGTGTGGTGGAAGGCGTCCAGATCCGTGGTGTTATACTGGAGATTCGTGCCGCGAGCACCAGCCTCTGTTGGCACTGGGGCAAGCTCACGTATTGGCACATCCGGATCACAAAACACATCTTCGATTAACACGCGCCAGGTTGTTAATTCCCAGGGCCCCATCCACCCTTCTCGTTTTACCATTTCCAAGCGGCAATCGGGTAAGGATGCAGCAGTGGCTGCGTAGCCTGGGTCATCAGGGCTGCGATAGACCCTGAAGGCCCCCGGGATCTGTACGGAAGACAGGGGCGGGTTGGCAACCTCGGCCTGGCCTGGGCTGTATGGCCAGTTCCTTTCCACCGACTCCCACCAGGATCTCATGGGGACAGCACTGTTTCCACTTGCTTCGTGTGGATCGCCGTCGAGTGGGCTCATAGCTGGTGCCGAGGGTCCTCCAGTCTCCTTGTGTGATAGATCAACAGGAGCGGCAGCACCCTCACCTTCCCACAAGGCGGGTGCCAGGGTTTGTATTGGCTGAAGAAACTTTCTCACCTGCCATCCGTCGGCTGCTCCAGCTTGCACCAGCAGGCCATTCAGCTGGAGTACGGAGCAAGACGCACAGAGGAGCAGCCTGTGTCCATCCCATTGGCAGACACAGTCCTTAAAGTTCAGCTTTGTCCCCCGCAGATCCCACTGGATGACGAAGTGCAACCTTGGTAAAAGCGCGATACGACAAAAACCGCACACATATGCATCCAAAACCTTCACTGGTTTGTGGGTCATACGGTCAAATTCCTTTCTTCGTCCAGAGACCCGGTGTGGTTTCTTGTTTCCGGGTCCCTGCCATGTGAGGTTAAGGGTGGTCGGCAGCAGGCAGACCACACAATCATTCTTGATTTCCTTCCATGTTAAGACTTCATTCTCTTCTGAGAGAAAGCCCTTTTTTGCATACTCCAACTTCTTCATGGCTCTTCCTGCCCAGAGCCCCGTAGTACTCCTTCTCATGTTAACCACCCCTTTGACATTGGCCACTCTGACAAAGGGTGGTAAAGCTTGTATGTGGGTGGCCATTTTTGAGTTCCTGGTTTTCTCCTAGTACGGAACTGGCTTCAGCTGCCCTACTCCTTGGATTCCTTTCTTCTTGAGCTGAACAGTATTACTGTCCAATATCTTGACAACTATGTCTGATTTATCGTACTTGGCTTTGACTGCAGAGTTAGAAGCACCGACCTGAGCCTTGATCCAGACGCGCTGTCCTACTCGAAGTGGCACTTTTTGCTCAAGCTTGGGCTCTTTATCTTCGGAGCCCCGCCCCACTTCCTGTGATGTGAAGGGGCGGCGCATCAGCTCCTCCGCAGGGGAGGGCCTGTCACTTCGGTAGCGGTCGTTCAGGGTTTTGGCGATCTCCAGGGTCTTAGTGCTCCATTCTCTCGAGTTGGCATTTTTCCCAATCCAACTTTTCACCAAGCCAATGGTCCTTTCCACCACCCCGTTAGCCTGGGGGGTGTATGGGGGAGAGTAAATCCTCATTACCCCATGCTGTTGGCACCACTGGTCCACTTTTGCGTTGCGAAAATGCGTTCCGTTGTCAGTCCTGAGCTCTTTAGGCAATCCTAAGTAGCCACAGACTTGGTCCAGCATGCTAACAACACTGTTGCCATTAGCTTTTCTTACGGCTTTTGTGGTTACATACCCTGACATGGAGTCCACAAGCACCAACAGGTACTTTTCTCCACATTTACCCGGTACCCCTAAGGGTCCTGCCACATCCATGCAGATAGAACCCCAGGGTACGGTACTTTTAATGGTGAGTCCTCCCACTCTTTGTCCTCTCCTTCCTGCGTTGTATCGACCACACAACTCACAGTCTTGAAGGATTCTGCGGACCTCTTTTTCAGGAATCCAGAGTCGCTGCTTTTCCAGTTCCCTTCGCGTTGGAACGGTGCCTGCATGTCCAAGTGCTCCATGCACTGCTTGCACCACCTCCTTCACGTTCTCTTCTGGGACTACCCGTCCTTTGGGCAAATCTTCCCACTTCTCGATCCCAACAAAGACAATTTGTCTCATCTGGACGAAACGATCCACTTCTTCGTTTCCTTGCCAATGAGTTCCTGCTCGCGTGTGGGCCCTCTGGTGCACCACTTCGAGCTCCATTGTTAGCCTCAATTCGGCTATTTTTCTCCATAGGTTTTCGTGAGCTACTTTCTTGTTTTTAGCACTCTCAAAACCATTTTCTTCCCATATGGACAGGTCTTCGTTAAGGGCCTGAGCACAGTAATAACTATCAGTTATGACTCTAGCTCTTTTCACCTTTCTTCGCTCCAACTCGAGCAAACCTTCCAGTATCGCTGTCACCTCCCCGGTCTGGGCACTGCCGGGGATTTGGCCTCGTTGTCTGAAGCGCTCCTTCTCTTTGTGCTTGAGAATGAAGCCCCAGTAGGCTTTGTCGTCTTGTCCTTTTCGCGAGCCGTCGGTGTATAGAGTCCACTCTATCGGTTCGGCTGGCTTCTCGTCCTGTGTCGTCTTTTTCTTACTCACGGGTTGTGCAGGGCCGATTTCGAGGTCTGGGTCCAGCAGGATGTCTTCCCAACGTCCCCATCTCGCGTTCGTCGCCTTCGTGCTCTCTACCGTGGCTTTTCTTAGTGTCAAGAAGAGTTGACCTCTCAGCGCTGCCTCGGTAACATGTCGACACATTCAAGGGAGAGAGAGTCAGGCTATGAGCACAAAGCATATATTCAAAGTTGAAGTATAAGCAAACAGATAACATGAATGAATAATATAACGAAATGTTCTAATCAATTGTGTAACAAATGTTTAACTGCATAGAAGTGATTTAAACAAATGTAATGAATGTTTCTGTGTGTTCTGTGTGAGGTTGGAGCTGAAATGAAATGTATTGGGCAAGAATGACATTGCTGTAATCAAGACCAGATGTTGGGTGTAGTCAAAAGAAAGTTCTGGAAACTGATGCAATAGTTGAGTCATACCGGCAATGTTCGGCTTAACGCCCTTTCCAGAGGGAGGGGGGATGAGTAATGGACCAAACAGGTGGGGGCTGATCACAGCCCATATGAGGAATATAAGGACATGCTTGCAAAGAGCAAAGCTGGGATTTCATCGCGGATGCCGTACCAAGCGCATCGGAAGAAGATACTAAAGCCTGCAGCTGATGTATTGAGGACTTCGTCTCTGTTCACGGAAAAGAGACCTCTGTTCGTGGACATTGAGATTGAAAGACGAAGGTTCTAACTCTCCCCACCGCTCGCCTCTTAACATCTGGACAACTGAGAAAGCCGCAGCTGCCTGAGAAAGACTTTGTACTGAGTTTTGAGAACAGCTGAACGGGCTCCGTTGCGGAGCGGGAGGATCGAGGGTCAGGCCTGACCTTCGCTCCTAACAACTCCAAAAGAACCTTTTTCATCGCACCATTGGACATCCAGCTCCAACCGAGCCGACTCGGCGACTAAAACTAATGAGTATAATCGAAGAAGATAATTAAATTGACTAATCATGTGTAGTGACATTTTATGTGAGCTGTAGCTGTAACCCCTGCAAACTAACTAAATATAACCTGCAATAAAAATCTAATCTGCATTTAAAGTGAAATCCTCAAGTGCATTAATTTGCCGAAGTAGTAATAAGTTCCTCGTGACAGTAAAAAGTTAAAGCTATTGTATGTCTAACAACTGAGTTCTGAAAGGTTATCCTAGAGACCGAATCCACTTAACAACCCCTTACGGTTTTAGCAAGAATTAATCCTAGCCGTTAAAACCTAACCTGGCATTTACCAAGAGCGCGGATCCATAAGAGGGAAGCTGCCATAACCGACGCGACTGGTGGGAGCGCCCGGGGCCAGGACTGGTCTCTCGGCCGAGCGCGCTCTGACCGGAGGAAGCAGGGTAGACGTCGGGAGTAACGGCAGTTAGCGGAGCCAGGCGAGTTCCCTCGCCAGAACACCAGCTCGAGAATCTTTTAATAGAGAGCTGAGTCAGTAATTAGCCCCGTATCGGGCCAGAAGTACCCAGGATCTAACACGTGGCGCCCACAACGTGGGGCTCGACGGAAAAGGAGTACGTTGAGTCCAAAAGAAGAACCCCGGCAGCTAAGAGAGGCTGTCGTTCGTGAACGAAAAGACCTGAGGTGAGGCGTTGGGGTAGAAAGCAAAGCTGCCCAAGCCTCGAAGAAGTCCGATTGCGAAGACATCCACGAATCGAAGCTGTGTGTGGTATTTACAGGCCAACACAGGAGAATCCGCAGGCGACGGGGAGCATCGACCAGACTCGCCCGACCTGTAGAGGGACCAGAGCCTGATCCCATCCCTTCCTCAACGCGCGACGAGAGGCTTTGGGAGGAAGGCGACTCGAGACAACAAAGACAAAGACAAAGTCCAAGATGGAAGAATCGCCCGGAGGATCCGATAGCGGCGGAGGCAACCCAGCGGGACGAGCCAACGGCCCTGATGGAGGAAGCGCCACCGGACAGCAGAGAGGATCCGACGGCGACGGAGGCAGCCCGCAGACGGAGACGACTCAGCAGGACGTGCCAGCGCCATCGACCCCGGACCAGGCAGTAGACGACAGCCCGGACCAGCAGAAGGACGACGCTGGACCAAAAGGAGCGACATCGGGAGAACCGACACCGATGCCGTATCCAGGGGCACAACGCAGAAGCGAAGTCCAACATCAGATCATCCTGAATGGCAGAGGATGGGACACCTGGGACAAATCTGTTCAACAACACCTATTCGTCCTGCATGAAGAAGCAGATAAGGCGAAGGTGGGGGAAAAAGTAAAAGCAATATGCAAAGATAAGGGGGGTTATCTTGCTCCCCTTGCCCTTGAGTCGGGACTGGTGGTGGCAGTAGTAGAGTGTGAAGGACCGCCGAAAAGCAAACCGAAGATAACAGAATGGCTACGTTGGTGGCTGGAAGTGATGAAAGTCATAAAAGGAAAAATAGTCACCGTAATCAGCCCGTCAAAAGACTACGACTCAGTCGTAAAGATGCTGGCCGCAGAAATTGTAGCGGGGGCAGTGACTATACAGAAGAATGTAAAGGCCACCCCCCGCTACAAAGAAAGTGAAAAAGAGCGAGAAGCCATAGCGGCATGGATAGCCGGACAACCAAGTTACCACACGGCTCCCCATGAAGATCAGCTCAGCATCCAAGGGACCTCGGTGCACACGGACTCCTCCACGGGGGTGTCCTCGGAATCCGACATAGGGGACAAACAGGATAGCGGCAGCAACGGGGAGATCTCAGAGGAGGACGAACCGAGGGACGACTCAACGCTGGACAGGAGCGCCGAGTACCAACTGCTCCCGCCCTCCATGCAATCCGGGACTCCCGCTGCCGCGGCAGTAAAAAAGGTCCTGCGAGACTACAACGGCCCAGAGCCGAGGCGGCCCCAGAAAGCTAGGGGTAAGACCAGACACGTTCACTCCCCGAACCCAGAAGACCATCTTCAAAAGTTGAAAAAGATGCCCGAGGGGACCAAAAAATATGCGAACCAGACAGGGTTAACTGCATATAACCACTTCGGAGAGCCTTGGGACATAGACAGCCATGGACTGGTTGTCTTAACCAACTCACATCTAAAGCCTCATATCTCCCGGTTCAGAAAGAATCTGGTAAGAGAGGCAGGCAGCCTCTACAAAGAAGAACTTGAGGGGCGCCTCCCGGGATGTAGACAAAGACAGGAGGAGGTGGTGGTTACGAGCGGCGGAGAATCAAGACATTATGCGGTGCTACACGTACCGATCGAAGGATATGAGGATGGCGAAGATCAAGACGCCTATCGGGACAGCATAGAGGAGGCATTAGAAAAAGGTGTCACCCGAGCAAGTGAATTGTCCTTCAAAAGAGTCGTTATATGTAACGACGGCGCCAGGTCCGGCAACCTACCATGGGAGGTAGCAGAAGAAGCGGCAATGAGGATTCTGCACCTCCTGATGAACGCTCCTCACGGGTGGAACAAAATCCGCGAGTTGGTGATAGTCACCTCGGTGGCCCAATACCAAGAGAGAAAAGAGAGAATACTGAGACCCCTCTTCAAAACGGAGGGGCCAAACAACTGGAGGGCAGGACCGCCGGAATACAAGGACGAGAACGCCCCAGTTGCGAAAGCAGTTCTGCCACGGCTCCCGCAATCAGTAAGATTGAAGAGAGAAACCAGGACCGAGCAGAGGAGCTACGAGGAATCAACACCCGGTCCCTCAGGACGGGAGGAGCGACGTCCACAGGTCAGCTCAAGCCAGGAAAAACCACAAAAGGAAAGAAGAACTCCAATCCCCTCTCCCCGGACAGTAGCGGTGCAGACAGAAGAGGAAACACCCGGGCCAAGCAGACCACCACAGGGGATCACCAGCCCAGCAGAGTCCGTCGGCCTGCAGACAATGCGCTACTCAGGAGGAGGAGAAGAGCCCATGATAAGGTTCCAAAGTCCAGGCGGGAGCAGGGAAAGTCCCAGGACTCCACAAAGAACGCCAGAACCAGTTCAGCCGGCCTCGCCGTCAGCAGAGCCAGAAAGAGAGGCGCAGGAAGAAGCCGCAGATGTAAGTTCAGATGAAGAAGAAACAGCGCCAAGCCTGACCTCCATCGAATACGAGGCTCCGGGAGGAATGACCGACCTGAGGATAGGAAGCAGAAAAGGCAAGAAGAACGCGCTGCCCCTTGTTTCAGTGTGCACGGCTTCGCTGAAATTCCCCCGAGACGATCGTTACGGGCCCATGACCACCAAAGACGGAAGAAAAGCCTATGCTCCAGAGGTCGGTCAAACAAATTATGATGTTCCAGAAATATGGCTGCACGACCTCGAAGGAATGAAAGGAACAATGGTCTACGCGACAAAAAGAGAATGGGCGAATTTTCTAATGACCCCGACCTACGGCTCCCTCGCAACAGCCACGGAGCTGACGGGTAACTTTCGCACAGGCTTTGTGACAATCGTGTACGACGTCATGTTGCGACGCCTGAAGAAAGCAGCCTACAAGCTGGCAGCGGAGGAAGACAAAGCGCGGAGGCAAGACATCTCGGGCAGCGAGGACGAACAGCCACCTCCAGGGCAGAGCCTCGCACGAAGCAGCTGCCCCACCACCGCTGAGGAAAATGACTGCATAACAAAGATGCGGGCTTCCACCCAGAGCTTTGGTGAGTTCAAAAAAATCAAGGCGATGGTGACAAACCGAGACCCAAAAGAATCGGTGCAAGAATACCTGACGCAGAAATGGCTTATGGTAAAAGCTAGCTCCACAAACGATGAGGCGAAAAGATTGTGGCTGGCTCATGTGACGGACCAACCGATGGGTCCCGAAGAAACCGCGGAACAGCACTACCGAAGATTAGTGTTGGAAGACTGCGAAGACGAGGAGTCACACATCGACAAGGCAAGAAAAAGCTTAGACAAAGGGCAAACTCTCACCCAGGCATGGTACGCCTTGCGACAGGCGATTCCGCCGGAAAGAAGTGTGCAAGTCCTTAGGAAGCTGACCAAGGGCCTAATGAATGACATCGATTTTGTGACCCTAAACATCAGCAAAAGTACCACCGAACAAATCCAAGAAACAGTAAGAAAGTGGGATTTGAAGAAAAAACACTTGGAAGAGAAAAGAGAAAAAGGAAACCAGCCGAAGCCGCCGGCTCCCAGGCCCTCGTATGACAACGCAAGGCCCACCGAGGGACCCGGTCCTTCACAGACACAGAGAAGGCAGTCGGGAGGATTCCAGAGGAGTCCACAAAACTACGAGCGTGAGCCGGGATTCCGGAGGGGTTCTCAAGGCTACCAAGGCTACCCGCGAGAGCAAGGACCTCAGCGGGGTCCACAAGGAAGCCAGAGGGAGCAGCAAGCTCCAAGGCAAGAAGGCTTCCAGAGGCAGGGCGTTTACCACAGGGCCCAGCCGGATCAACAACAGGAGGGGCCACGGCCCCCGCCAGCCAACAAGAGCGGTTTTCTCTCTTCCGAGGATTACAACAAGCTGACGACAGAACAGAAACAGGCCCTTCGTGCCTCCCGCCTGGAAGCGGGGAGCGAAGGGCAGAGAAAGTAATGGCTAAGCGGGCGCGGGTCACAGTGGATCATGCCTATTGGGTGGGGGACGACATATACACCGACGTGGATGGAATCCCCTATCAGGTAGATACTGGTGCAGAAGTGTCGATGACCCGCAAATGCCTTGAAACAAAAGGACACCTGACTGTTCAACTAGCCGACGGAACCATCAAAAAGATTCCGTTTGGCGTCTGGAAAGGAGTTGTATGGGCTCTAGGACCCTACAATTTAATGACAATAACAGACTTAAAAGAGCTGCATAGCAGCCCAGGCAATCGAACCCCAATACAACAGCGACTCAGAGTCCTCGGGGCAAAACTAATCCAGATGGGATCATTATCACCGGAGTGGTACAAACCAGTGAACATTCCAGAAGTGACCAAGCAACAAATCGAAGACAGCGACCTTTCTCCGGAGGGAAAAGAAACGCTAGAAGACATACTTTCCAAAGCCGGAGTGGCTAGGTTCAAAAATGACTGTGGAGACATGGGTGCGAAGTACACCCACACCATAGAAGGGGGTGTACACCCGCCCGTCCGCCAATACCCCCTGAATCCGGGGGCAGTTGCAGAAATGGACCTGATAGTCACGGAACTCAGCGAACTAGGAGTGGTGCGCGAGGAACCAAATCCCATCACAAACAGCCCAATACAGGCAGTCAAGAAGCCTGAGTCATCGGGAGGTGGCTGGAGACCTGTTATCAACTTCAAGGCCCTCAACCGAAGGACTGTTGCCAACCGCGCCAGCCTGATCAACCCCCAAGGGACGCTGAAGACACTAAGACTAAAAAGGTACAAATCCTGTATAGATCTGGCAAACGGATTTTTCTCGTTGAGGCTAGCCAAAGCCTCCCAGGGCAAGACAGCGTTCACCCACAAAGGTAAAGCGTACGTCTGGGAACGGCTACCGCAAGGCTACAAAAACTCTCCGAATGTTTTCCAGTCAGCCGTGATGGACATACTCGACGGCCTAGAGACAACAATCTACATCGATGATGTATTCATTGCAGATGACACCGAAGAAGAACATCTGCAAAAATTGAGACAAGTCGTAGAACGACTAACAGCAGCCGGCTTGAAATTGAATCTGAAAAAATGCCAATTTGGACGATTCCAAGTGAACTACCTGGGGTTCCAGGTCTCCAACGACCTGGGACTCTCAGACGGATTCCGGGAAAAAGTGGAGCAGATCGACCCGCCAACCTCGCTGAACGAACTACAGCAGGTGCTGGGGCTCTGCAACTACGTTAGGGACCATGTCCCTAGCTACCAGAAGTATGCAAGACCACTGTATGTAAAACTACGCAAAGAAAAACCAGAAGATGCCCACAAGAAGTGGGAATGGACCGCAACGGATCAAAACCATTTGGAAAACCTCCAGACAGCCATCAAAGACGCCTTGCGGCTGGAGCCACGAAGCCTTACAACAAAGCTGGTGGCAGAGGTCAGTTGCAACGACGACGACGCAGTGGTAAAAGTGTGCAACGAGGGCGGGGGAATAGTCACATTGTGGAGCTACACCCTGTCCTCCGTGGAAAAGAAATATCCAGCAGAAGAGAAGGAGTTGGCAGTTCTGGCAAGATATTGGAGCACCCTGAAAGATCTTGCTCAAGGGCAGGGCATCAGGGTCCTCACGCAAAGCCAGGTCCATCGATTCCTAAGAAAAGCCACGGTAGAGAGCACGAAGGCGACGAACGCGAGGTGGGGACGTTGGGAAGACATCCTGCTGGACCCAGACCTCGAAATCGGCCCTGCACAACCTGTGAGTAAGAAAAAGGCGACTCAGGCCGAGAAGCCAGCCGAACCGATAGAGTGGACTCTATACACCGACGGCTCGCGAAAAGGACAAGACGACAAGGCCTACTGGGGCTTCATTCTCAAGCACAATGAGAAGGAGCGCTTCAGACAACGAGGCCAAATCCCCGGCAGTGCTCAGACCGGGGAAGTGACAGCAATATTGGAAGGTTTGCTCGAGTTGGAGCGAAGAAAGGTGAAAAGAGCTAGAGTCATAACTGATAGTTATTACTGTGCTCAGGCCCTTAACGAAGACCTGTCCATATGGGAAGAAAATGGTTTTGAGAGTGCTAAAAACAAGAAAGTAGCTCACGAAAACCTATGGAGAAAAATAGCCGAATTGAGGCTAACACTGGAGCTCGAAGTGGTGCACCAGAGGGCCCACACGCGAGCAGGAACTCATTGGCAAGGAAACGAAGAAGTGGATCGTTTCGTCCAGATGAGACAAATTGTCTTTGTTGGGATCGAGAAGTGGGAAGATTTGCCCAAAGGACGGGTAGTCCCAGAAGAGAACGTGAAGGAGGTGGTGCAAGCAGTGCATGGAGCACTTGGACATGCAGGCACCGTTCCAACACGAAGGGAACTGGAAAAGCAGCGACTCTGGATTCCTGAAAAAGAAGTCCGCAGAATCCTTCAAGACTGTGAGTTGTGTGGTCGATACAACGCAGGAAGGAGAGGACAAAGAGTGGGAGGACTCACCATCAAAAGTACCGTACCCTGGGGTTCTATCTGCATGGATGTGGCAGGACCCTTAGGGGTACCGGGTAAATGTGGAGAAAAGTACCTGTTGGTGCTTGTGGACTCCATGTCAGGGTATGTAACCACAAAAGCCGTAAGAAAAGCTAATGGCAACAGTGTTGTTAGCATGCTGGACCAAGTCTGTGGCTACTTGGGGTTGCCTAAAGAGCTCAGGACTGACAACGGAACGCATTTTCGCAACGCTAAAGTGGACCAGTGGTGCCAACAGCATGGGGTAATGAGGATCTACTCTCCCCCATACACCCCCCAGGCTAACGGGGTGGTGGAAAGGACCATTGGCTTGGTAAAAAGTTGGATTGGGAAAAATGCCAACTCGAGAGAATGGAGCACTAAGACCCTGGAAATCGCCAAAACCCTGAACGACCGCTACCGAAGTGACAGGCCCTCCCCTGCGGAGGAGCTGATGCGCCGCCCCTTCACATCACAGGAAGTGGGGCGGGGCTCCGAAGATAAAGAGCCCAAGCTTGAGCAAAAAGTGCCACTTCGAGTAGGACAGCGCGTCTGGATCAAGGCTCAGGTCGGTGCTTCTAACTCTGCAGTCAAAGCCAAGTACGATAAATCAGACATAATTGTCAAGATATTGGACAGTAATACTGTTCAACTCAAGAAGAAAGGAATCCAAGGAGTAGGGCAGCTGAAGCCAGTTCCGTACTAGGAGAAAACCAGGAACTCAAAAATGGCCACCCACATACAAGCTTTACCACCCTTTGTCAGAGTGGCCAATGTCAAAGGGGTGGTTAACATGAGAAGGAGTACTACGGGGCTCTGGGCAGGAAGAGCCATGAAGAAGTTGGAGTATGCAAAGAAAGGCTTTCTCTCAGAAGAGAATGAAGTCTTAACATGGAAAGAAATCAAGAATGATTGTGTGGTCTGCCTGCTGCCGACCACCCTTAACCTCACATGGCAGGGACCCGGAAACAAGAAACCACACCGTGTCTCTGGACGACGAAAGGAATTTGACCGTATGACCCACAAACCAGTGAAGGTTTTGGATGCATATGTGTGCGGTTTTTGTCGTATAGCGCTTTTACCAAGGATGCACTTCGTCATCCAGTGGGATCTGCGGGGGACAAAGCTGAACCTTAAGGACTGTGTCTGCCAATGGGATGGACACAGGCTGCTCCTCTGTGCGTCTTGCTCCGTACTCCAGCTGAATGGACTGCTGGTGCAAGCTGGAGCAGCCGACGGATGGCAGGTGAGAAAGTTTCTTCAGCCGATACAAACCCTGGCACCCGCCTCGTGGGAAGGTGAGGGTGCTGCCGCTCCTGTTGATTTATCACAAGCAGCGACTGGGGGACCTTCGGCACCATCTATGGGCCTACTCGACGGCGACCCACAAGAAGCAAGTGGAAACCGTAGTGAAGTCCCCATGAGATCCTGGTGGGAGTCAGTGCAAAGGAACTGGCCATACAGCCCAGGCCAGGCCGAAGTTATCAACCCGCCCCTGTCTTCCGTACAGATCCCAGCGGCCTTCAGGGTCTTTCGCAGCCCTGATGACCCAGGGTACACAGCCACCGCAGCAAACCTACCCGATTGCCGCTTGGAGATGGCAACACGAGAGGGGTGGCTGGGGCCCTGGGAATTAACAACCTGGCGCGAGTTAATTGAGGAGGTGTTTTGTGATCCTGATGTGCCAATACGTGAGCTTGCCCCGGTACCAACAGAAGCTGGTGCTCGCGGCACGAATCTCCAGTATTCCACCACAGATCTGGACGCCTTCCACCACACCGGTGCCAGGACCAAGGAAAAGAGTAAGATTTTCACGGTCACCCCAGAGGGATGGCGCAGAAACGGTGCTATGCAAATACCGGGCTCCTGGGCGTCCAGAGCGCCAACGCCTACATGGGAGACCCGCACAATGCGCGTCATGGTGACGCTGAAAACCGTGATGGTTCCATTCGACGGTGTGTACTCCGTCGGGGTGGAGCTGACCAGAGCGGATGAGGCGGAGCCTCCTCCAAACCCACGCGCAGACGCAAAAGGTTTGACCGCTTGGGCACGGAAGTCATTTCGCAAACTGCAGCGGGGTGGAAAGCCTCGCAGTAGCAGCACTTAGAAAAGTATAGCTGCTGGAAGAAACGGAACTTGATTGTCAACATGTCGCTGCCAAACCCACCAAACAAAGATTGCAGGGACCTATCAATAGTCTCTCAGTCCCACCTCGCACAAAGAAGGCCATATCTGCAATTGCCGAACGAAACTGTCTTTTTGGACAGACCCCAACGCGATTTTGCCTACCGAAAAGGCCTCTGTGGATCTGGCGCCTATTTCTGCAGCAATGGCGAATATAGGCGCTCGATTGCCCTGTCAATACCCGGGAAGGCGGAATTGCTGACTGCTTTTCGCACAGGATGGCAACTCCAATATGACAGAGTCAATCGGACCCATCCGTGGCTGCTGCAGCCAGTCCTCCCTTGTCCTGACCAATCCCCCTGGATCCTGAATACCGTTTTCATCTCAGTTATGGGTCTGCGGTTGAAGTTGCGCTGGGGTCCTAACTATGCTGATTATTTGCAAAACGACTATGTTGATCTTTCGCTGGGTGAAAATGTGATCTGGACCACCAGCCCGGTCATGCGGCGTCTCATAGCGCTCCACGTGAAAAACAGCGCGCGCTGTGTAATTGAGAACCAAGACATAGAGTTGCGTATGGTTCATTACCGCCTGCCAGGCCTTGGCCCACCGAACCCGGACCCATGCCTGACCATGAGGGAATTGCCTCCTTCCAGATTACGGACTACGGGGTTTGGCCGGCTTAACCTTCACGAACCCTTGGCAGCATGGGCTAAAGTAACGGAGCTCCAGACGGACGACGGTCAGCCGTTATACGCATCTCTTGCCAAAGTCCGGATCCTTATCGACCCAGTGGACAGACAGATCTACGCATGGCTGCGGCAAAATAATGCTGTGAACGAGGGTTGCTTTGCACCCCCCCCCTGCTCCCCCTCCTTAATCGTCACCTACTACCAGTGGGTGTGGCGGGGGCTGGACTTAGCCATTGGCAGATACCCATCGGTGCTATATCACCAGCTCCTGAAGGGCAGGATTAGTCAGTGCGATCCTGACTCTCCCCCGCGCCTCAGCTCCGGATGCCTAGCTCCTCTTCCAGAGGTGCTACCGACCAGAGCACTGCAGAATCCGAAACCATGGATCTCCCACTACTTCATGGGAGAGTTCATGAATTTAGGCGATCCTCAACCTTTACCCCCGTCTCCTTAAGACGCCCCGGCAAGCGACTGGACCAATCAAGTGAACGACCTCGGAATGGAAAACGACTATGGCTTTGCTTAATGGCTAAAGTAGTAGCAGTATTAACAGGACTATGCCTTGTCCTGGCTATACTGTACTACTATGGTAGTATCCCATGGGCCCTCACTCATGTGAGGGTGTCCTACACTACCACAAAGAAGTTCGACCAGACATGCTGGACGGTCGACTCTGGAACGATCGTTCTCTCTCAACTCGCTGGACAGAAGCGCGCCTCGCCCTGGTTGGACCTTGAGGTTGGCTCTAATGCAACCCGTCAAGTCCAAGAAGGGGGTGGGACGCCACCGAACCTGACAGCTACTATCATCGCGTGGATGACTATCTGGGATCAGAAAATCAACGATTCAAGAATCAACAACACGGGTGAAGAAACAGACTGGGCAGGCGAATTCCAGAAGGTAATAGAGAATTCGACATGGAGAATAGATGAAGTATCTACGCTGGGAGCGGAGATGAAGATTACGGTAATGATGAAGAAAGCACAAGAAGAAAAACGGGCACAGTGTAATTGGATCTACCCCGAAAACGGTGTCCCAGGCTGGTACTGTTCATGGGCATGTGTCTCATGGTCAGAGCAAGGGAACGAGGGATACTGGAAACCCGAGGTAACCTATGCAGCGAGCCACCGCAATGATACGTGTTTGATGATTTTACCGGCAGAAGGAATGTTCTGGGGACACTACAATCTCACCTGTGAGGCCACACAACCGCGACGTAAACCACAGCGGGTGAAAGCTAAAGTGAGGCCAGTGAGGCCACTAGGAAACTCCACCGACTGCCAGCGGAACAACCTCACCAGCCGAGCCGTGAATGTCACGCAGGAGGGGGAAGAAGAAGAAGAGGTAGTACAACCTACGGCTTCAGAGACGGTTCCAGAGGAAAAAGAAGGGCAGCCGCAGCTGCCACTATTCAAGTCAAGTGACAGTCTTCGGAAAAATCGGAGCAGAAAATGGACGCAGCATTGTAAAAAGAACAAGCTCCCTCTCCTAGATAAGTGCTTCTGGAATGTGTTCTTTTATTGCGAAGGTCAGAATTACTTCGTAATAACTCCGGTAAACAAACCACAGTATCAGGCTCATAAGTTCATCTATCTACCCGAACCTAATGCCCGGCACGAGGCCTGGCTCAACAACACCCTGCCGTGGATATGGATAACCGAGCTAACGCATTTCAAAGGAGCCTTCACGGAGGGTTACTCCAGAGCCAGCTTCGGCCTTTTGGGACCAAGGACGACCGACATGTATGTACAAAAGCTGCCGAAACCCGAGGAGTTAATGACAGCCCCAAGAGGGGATTTCCAAAAGATTGACACTTGTGTGACCAACAAAATGTTCATCGCTCTGAACGGAACAGAGTATCTAGCCGACGGCGCCTCCCCGAGATGCACACTCTGGCAAGAGTGGTATCGGGCTTGGGGAACGTGGCTATATGACTGCACAGGCCTGAAGACGAACAAAACGATCAAAGGAACCCTGCAGGCATGGAAAGAGGCCCACACCCGGGACGACGGTTCAACCTGGTGGGGCCTACAGAAGGATGAAGTGTTAGAATGGGTGGTGCCATGTCTAACTCAAACCAACAACTACTGGGTGAAGTATCAGTACCTGGCCACAGTGTACTCGAAAGAAAGAGACATCTGGCCTGGTGTTTGGAGCCGACCAGAACCATATGTGGGCCCGCGGCCCTGGAAGATGGAATGCAATCGAGGAAACACGACCTGCAACATCAGCCTGGCCGGGGGACATTGTGAGTCTGTGCCAGGATGGGAAGACCATTGCCAGACCCACTATGGAGCAGAATATGAAACCCACGTGCAAGAAGTAACCTGGGTGAAGGCTAAAGACGGGAAATGGAGACGGTCAGGGCCTCTGACCAGCAGCTGTACCAACCTAATCCTGGGCCATCGCATGAAAGACAGAGTGAACGTGAACGGCCTAATCATTCCCCCAGTAACCAACCCTACAGTCTTTTTAGCTGAGGGCCACGCCTTCAGGAAAAGCCTCTGCGAGGGTAAAGAAGACAAAGGATTTGAATGGGTAGGAGCTAACCGCCTCTACGGGAACGGAACATGCTACGAGCCAGAAGAACACTGGCTGAGTTGCGGGAGCGGCCGACGAGAACACGAGTGCAGTTGGATCGAACTAACGGGCGCCTCCATAGTCGGGACCGCAACCATCGTAGTGGAAGAAGTGGCAGGGAAGATTGGAGAAGGATTCTCGGTCATAAAGGGATGGATGGGGAGTTTGTTCTCCTGGCTTTGGCCTTATTTGTTGATGATAATTGGAATTGTCATCTTGGGCCTAATAATCTGTGCCGCCATTAAGGGCGGGGTAGCAGCCACTGTTGCCTCGTGCTTTAAGGGGAAGTTGAAGGAAAAAGGAGAAGTGAAGAAGGGACTCCTCCCACGAAGGAAGGAGGAGTCCACCCACCTATAAAGGGTGAACAACTGGAGCGCCATAGCCATTGCAGACCCGGAACCTGAACCAAGAGCCTCATACTGAAATAAGAGCGAATAAACCTAAAAAGCCAAGATGACCAACATGACCAACACCACAACCATTGCACCTCCCGGCATGAACACCACTTCTCACCCAGGCATGACCACCTTCGGAGTGAGTATGACCAACACCACAACTATTGTGACTCCAGGCATGACCACCTTCGGAATGAGTATAACTGAAGCGTTACAGAACTCCTCCGACACAGCACGCAGATGCAGGCCATTTATTCGCTTAACCGACCTGGACTTTTGGGTCCTTGAGATCATATGGTTCTTCTACTGTTGCATGGGCGAATGGTCCATGAATCAGCCGCTAAGAATACTGGCCCTGGTTGTAGGGTGTCTGAAAACAGCGATTGAAAACATCTATCGAGGATCACTGTGGCTTACCCTGACATGGTTTGCTACATACCTCCTGGGGAGAATCCACATCGACTCTACTCGCTGCGGTCTAGTAAAAGGTGGAATGGTGATCATCTGGCTGATAATCGACGTCGCTGCAGTTTTCTACAACCCCCTGAAGATGGTCTCGGCAATCGTCGAGGCCTTTCTGGCGGTTACAGCCCTGACGTATCTCGTGGTCATGACCATGGCTATGAAAGAAAGAGGAAGAGGGCGTTGGCTCCACAAGATCGGCGCCATTGCTCTTTGGGGCATAGGTTGGGGCATAACTGTCGCCATCTACTGGTTGGGTTCTGAATCATCAATCGGGATAGCAGCCTGGCTCATGCTGTATGAGCCTTTGTTTCCAAGAAGGGTTAGGCCTACAAGCCCAGGCCTAACACCTCCTCCAATGGTGTTGGCATCTCCATGGCTGCATTCTCTGGCTCTGCGGCGCTCTGCAAAGCGCTCCAATAATGAGAGGGGGCCTTAAAAAAGAATGAAAATAAGACCACCCCCTGCTTGCTAAAGCTTGGCTTGTAAAATTGCGCTGAAAAATGTAATGATTAATGAAGTCTTTGTGTTCAACAACATTCAGGAGGAGGTCTGCTGTGTCCGCTGTGGGATTCCTCCGGAGCTAATGTTGCACCTGTGGGAGGTAAACCAAGCCCTATGGTGCACCCAATGCTACCTGGGGCAATTCCCGGTAGGAGCAGCCAGCGGCCTCTTCTGCAAAGGAAGTACCCCTTATATGCCTGCGATGAATGTAGTCGACTGTATGGAATTGGAGGCTAAAGCAAAACCAGTGTGGACTTCCGCTGGGAGAACCCCACCAGAGGTCCTGCTCTATGCTGATGGTGTATACTGCCCAGTATACACAAAAATATGGGCGTATCCTGATGGCATCCGGGTGTCCAGCACCCACCTCACCGATGGCCGCTTCGTCGTCATTGGACCACGCCTGCCCGCCCTGCAGTATCCACTACCAACTCCAGAAGAAGACGACGACACGGCAAGCATCCCGGGTGTGGAACACCGAGACGTGGGTAGCCAGACGATGCTCGCAGGAGTAGTACCAAATCTAATGGGGATGTGGGGATACGACGAGGACTGCGGAGAACTGGTGGAGGTAATCCCTGAAGGATTGATAGTTCCAGGCGAGGATGAGGACAAAGCAGCAACCAGCCCCGTCCCTACTCCGGCCTCCCTCTCCCCAGACAGCATTCTGAACCAGAATGTGTTGGCCCTGGTCCTGAGCCTGGACGAGCAGATGAAGGATGCCATAGATGACGAGGAAGATGACAGCGCCCTCCTGGATTTCCAGCCACCAGGTATGGAAGGCCTGGTGGTGCTCGACAGCTGGCAACACGAATCCGAGCCGGAAGACGACGTTCTCATCATCACCGCCGAGGACGACGATGAGTTCCTAGAGGATTACTTGGGGCACAATGCGGCAGCTTGAGACCTCAAGAAGGGGGTGTCAAGAAGAGTTGACCTCTCAGCGCTGCCTCGGTAACATGTCGACACATTCAAGGGAGAGAGAGTCAGGCTATGAGCACAAAGCATATATTCAAAGTTGAAGTATAAGCAAACAGATAACATGAATGAATAATATAACGAAATGTTCTAATCAATTGTGTAACAAATGTTTAACTGCATAGAAGTGATTTAAACAAATGTAATGAATGTTTCTGTGTGTTCTGTGTGAGGTTGGAGCTGAAATGAAATGTATTGGGCAAGAATGACATTGCTGTAATCAAGACCAGATGTTGGGTGTAGTCAAAAGAAAGTTCTGGAAACTGATGCAATAGTTGAGTCATACCGGCAATGTTCGGCTTAACGCCCTTTCCAGAGGGAGGGGGGATGAGTAATGGACCAAACAGGTGGGGGCTGATCACAGCCCATATGAGGAATATAAGGACATGCTTGCAAAGAGCAAAGCTGGGATTTCATCGCGGATGCCGTACCAAGCGCATCGGAAGAAGATACTAAAGCCTGCAGCTGATGTATTGAGGACTTCGTCTCTGTTCACGGAAAAGAGACCTCTGTTCGTGGA
The DNA here is from genome assembly GCF_949748355.1 of Melanostigma gelatinosum. Classification (NCBI taxonomy): domain Eukaryota; kingdom Metazoa; phylum Chordata; class Actinopteri; order Perciformes; family Zoarcidae; genus Melanostigma; species Melanostigma gelatinosum. The sequence continues at coordinate 24,182,534 of NC_136644.1, read as the reverse complement.
CATTGAGATTGAAAGACGAAGGTTCTAACTCTCCCCACCGCTCGCCTCTTAACATCTGGACAACTGAGAAAGCCGCAGCTGCCTGAGAAAGACTTTGTACTGAGTTTTGAGAACAGCTGAACGGGCTCCGTTGCGGAGCGGGAGGATCGAGGGTCAGGCCTGACCTTCGCTCCTAACAACTCCAAAAGAACCTTTTTCATCGCACCATTGGACATCCAGCTCCAACCGAGCCGACTCGGCGACTAAAACTAATGAGTATAATCGAAGAAGATAATTAAATTGACTAATCATGTGTAGTGACATTTTATGTGAGCTGTAGCTGTAACCCCTGCAAACTAACTAAATATAACCTGCAATAAAAATCTAATCTGCATTTAAAGTGAAATCCTCAAGTGCATTAATTTGCCGAAGTAGTAATAAGTTCCTCGTGACAGTAAAAAGTTAAAGCTATTGTATGTCTAACAACTGAGTTCTGAAAGGTTATCCTAGAGACCGAATCCACTTAACAACCCCTTACGGTTTTAGCAAGAATTAATCCTAGCCGTTAAAACCTAACCTGGCATTTACCAAGAGCGCGGATCCATAAGAGGGAAGCTGCCATAACCGACGCGACTGGTGGGAGCGCCCGGGGCCAGGACTGGTCTCTCGGCCGAGCGCGCTCTGACCGGAGGAAGCAGGGTAGACGTCGGGAGTAACGGCAGTTAGCGGAGCCAGGCGAGTTCCCTCGCCAGAACACCAGCTCGAGAATCTTTTAATAGAGAGCTGAGTCAGTAATTAGCCCCGTATCGGGCCAGAAGTACCCAGGATCTAACATTAGGAATCGATGGACCTGGCTTTGCGTGAGGACCCTGATGCCCTGCCCTTGAGCAAGATCTTTCAGGGTGCTCCAATATCTTGCCAGAACTGCCAACTCCTTTTCTTCTGCTGGATATTTCTTTTCCACGGAGGACAGGGTGTAGCTCCACAAAGTGACTATTCCCCCGCCCTCGTTGCACACTTTTACCACTGCGTCGTCGTCGTTGCAACTGACCTCTGCCACCAGCTTTGTTGTAAGGCTTCGTGGCTCCAGCCGCAAAGCTTCTTTAATGGCTGTCCGCAGGTTTTCCAAACTGTTTTGATCCGTTGCGGTCCATTCCCACTTCTTGTGGGCATCTTCTGGCTTTTCTTTTCGTAGTTTTACATACAGTGGTCTTGCATACTTCTGGTAGCTAGGGACATGGTCCCTAACGTAGTTGCAGAGCCCCAGCACCTGCTGTAGTTCGTTCAGCGAGGTTGGCGGGTCGATCTGCTCCACTTTTTCCCGGAATCCGTCTGAGAGTCCCAGGTCGTTGGAGACCTGGAACCCCAGGTAGTTCACTTGGAATCGTCCAAATTGGCATTTTTTCAGATTCAATTTCAAGCCTGCTGTTGTTAGTCGTTCTACGACTTTTCTCAATTTTTGCAGATGTTCTTCTTCGGTGTCATCTGCAATGAATACATCATCGATGTAGATTGTTGTCTCTAGGCCGTCGAGTATGTCCATCACGGCTGACTGGAAAACATTCGGAGAGTTTTTGTAGCCTTGCGGTAGCCGTTCCCAGACGTACGCTTTACCTTTGTGGGTGAACGCTGTCTTGCCCTGGGAGGCTTTGGCTAGCCTCAACGAGAAAAATCCGTTTGCCAGATCTATGCAGGATTTGTACCTTTTCAGTCTTAGTGTCTTCAGCGTCCCTTGGGGGTTGATCAGGCTGGCGCGGTTGGCGACAGTCCTGCGGTTGAGGGCCTTGAAGTTGATAACAGGTCTCCATCCACCTCCCGATGACTCAGGCTTCTTGACTGCCTGTATTGGGCTGTTTGTGATGGGATTTGGCTCCTCGCGCACCACTCCTAGTTCGCTGAGCTCCGTGACTATCAGGTCCATTTCTGCAACGGCCCCTGGATTCAGGGGGTATTGGCGGACTGGCGGGTGTACACCCCCTTCTATGGTGTGGGTGTATTTTGCACCCATGTCTCCACAGTCATTTTTGAACCTAGCCACTCCGGCTTTGGAAAGTATGTCTTCTAGCGTTTCTTTTCCCTCCGGAGAAAGGTCGCTGTCTTCGATTTGTTGCTTGGTCACCTCTGGAATGTTCACTGGTTTGTACCACTCTGGTGATAACGATCCCATCTGGATTAGTTTTGCCCCGAGGACTCTGAGTCGCTGTTGTATTGGGGTTCGATTTCCTGGGCTGCTATGCAGCTCTTTTAAGTCTGTTATTGTCATTAAATTGTAGGGTCCTAGAGCCCATACAACTCCTTTCCAGACGCCAAACGGAATCTTTTTGATGGTTCCGTCGGCTAGTTGAACAGTCAGGTGTCCTTTTGTTTCAAGGCATTTGCGGGTCATCGACACTTCTGCACCAGTGTCTACCTGATAGGGGATTCCATCCACGTCGGTGTATATGTCGTCCCCCACCCAGTAGGCATGATCCACTGTGACCCGCGCCCGCTTAGCCATTACTTTCTCTGCCCTTCGCTCCCAGCTTCCAGGCGGGAGGCACGAAGGGCCTGTTTCTGTTCTGTCGTCAGCTTGTTGTAATCCTCGGAAGAGAGAAAACCGCTTTTGTTGGCTGGTGGGGGCCGTGGCCCCTCCTGTTGTTGATCCGGCTGGGCCCTGTGGTAAACGCCCTGCCTCTGGAAGCCTTCTTGCCTTGGAGCTCCCTGCTCCCTCTGGTTGCCTTGTGGACCCCGCTGAGGTCCTTGCTCTCGCGGGTAGCCTTGGTAGCCTTGAGAACCCCTCCGGAATCCTGGCTCACGCTCGTAGTTTTGTGGACTCCTCTGGAATCCTCCCGACTGCCTTCTCTGTGTCTGTGAAGGACTGGGTCCCTCGGCGGGCCTCGCGTTGTCATACGAGGGCCTGGGAGCCGGCGGCTTCGGCTGGTTTCCTTTTTCTCTTTTCTCTTCCAAGTGTTTTTTCTTCAAATCCCACTTTCTTACTGTTTCTTGGATTTGTTCGGTGGTACTTTTGCTGATGTTTAGGGTCACAAAATCGATGTCATTCATTAGGCCCTTTGTCAGCTTCCTAAGGACTTGCACACTTCTGTCCGGCGGAATCGCCTGTCGCAAGGCGTACCATGCCTGGGTGAGAGTTTGCCCTTTGTCTAAGCTTTTTCTTGCCTTGTCGATGTGTGACTCCTCGTCTTCGCAGTCTTCCAACACTAATCTTCGGTAGTGCTGTTCCGCGGTTTCTTCGGGACCCATCGGTTGGTCCGTCACATGAGCCAGCCACAATCTTTTCGCCTCATCGTTTGTGGAGCTAGCTTTTACCATAAGCCATTTCTGCGTCAGATATTCTTGCACCGATTCTTTTGGGTCTCGGTTTGTCACCATCGCCTTGATCTTTTTGAACTCACCAAAGCTCTGGGTGGAAGCCCGCATCTTTGTTATGCAGTCATTTTCTTCAGCGGTGGTGGGGCAGCTGCTTCGTGCAAGGCCCTGCCCTTGAGGTGGCTGTTCGTCCTCGGTGTCCGAGATGTCTTGCCTCCGCTCTTTGTCTTCCTCTGCTGCCAGCTTGTAGGCTGCTTTCTTCAGGCGTCGCAACATGACGTCGTACACGATTGTCACAAAGCCTGTGCGAAAGTTACCCGTCAGCTCCGTGGCTGTTGCGAGGGAGCCGTAGGTCGGGGTCATTAGAAAATTCGCCCATTCTCTTTTTGTCGCGTAGACCATTGTTCCTTTCATTCCTTCGAGGTCGTGCAGCCATATTTCTGGAACATCATAACTTGTTTGACCGACCTCTGGAGCATAGGCTTTTCTTCCGTCTTTGGTGGTCATGGGCCCGTAACGATCGTCTCGGGGGAATTTCAGCGAAGCCGTGCACACTGAAACTAGGGGCAGCGCGTTCTTCTTGCCTTTTCTGCTTCCTATCCTCAGGTCGGTCATTCCTCCCGGAGCCTCGTATTCGATGGAGGTCAGGCTTGGCGCTGTTTCTTCTTCATCTGAACTTACATCTGCGGCTTCTTCCTGCGCCTCTCGTTCTGGTTCTGCTGACGGCGAGGCCGGCTGAACTGGTTCTGGCGTTCTCTGTGGAGTCCTCGGACTCTCCCTGGTCCCGGCGGGACCTTCGAACCTTATCATGGGCGCTTCTCCTCCTCCGGAGTAGCGCATTCTCTGCATGCCGACGGACTCTGCTGGGCTGATGATCCCTCGTGGTGGTCTGGTCGGCTCGGGTGTTTCCTCTTCTGTCTGCACCGCTACTGTCCGGGGAGAGGGGATTGGAGTTCTTCTTTCCTTTGGTGGTTTTTCCTGGCTTGAGCTGACCTGTGGACGTTGCTCCTCCCGTCCTGAGGGACCGGGTGTTGATTCCTGGTAGCTCCTCTGCTCCGTCCTGGTTTCTTTCTTCAATCTTGCTGATTGCGGGAGCCGTGGCAGAACTGCTTTCGCAACTGGGGCGTTCTCGTCCTCGTATTCCGGCGGTCCTGCCCTCCAGTTGTTTGGCCCCTCCGTTTTGAAGAGGGGTCTCAGTATTCTCTCTTTTCTCTCTTGGTATTGGGCCACCGAGGTGACCAACACCAACTCGCGGATGTTGTTCCACCCGTGGGGAGCGTTCATCAGGAGGTGCAGAATCCTCATTGCCGCTTCTTCGGCTACCTCCCATGGTAGGTTGCCGGACCTGGCGCCGTCGTTACATATAACGACTCTTTTGAAGGACAATTCACTTGCTCGGGTGACACCTTTTTCTAATGCCTCCTCTATGCTGTCCCGATAGGCGTCTTGATCTTCGCCATCCTCATATCCTTCGATCGGTACGTGTAGCACCGCATAATGTCTTGATTCTCCGCCGCTCGTAACCACCACCTCCTCCTGTCTTTGTCTGCATCCCGGGAGGCGCCCCTCAAGCTCTTCTTTGTAGAGGCTGCCTGCCTCTCTTACCAGACTCTTTCTGAACCGGGAGATATGAGGCTTTAGATGTGAGTTGGTTAAGACAACCAGTCCATGGCTGTCTATGTCCCAAGGCTCTCCGAAGTGGTTATATGCGGTTAACCCTGTCTGGTTTGCATATTTTTTGGTCCCCTCGGGCATCTTTTTCAATTTTTGAAGATGCTCTTCTTGGTTCGGGGAGCGAACGTGTCTTGTCTTACTCTGAGCTTTTTTGTGCCTTCCCGGTACTGGGCCGTTGTAGTCCCGCAGGACCTTTTTTACTGCAGCGGCAGCGGGAGTCCCGGATTGCATGGAGGGCGGGAGCAGTTGGTACTCGGCGCTCCTATCCAGCGTTGAGTCGTCCCTCGGTCCGTCCTCCTCTGAGATCTCCCCGTTGCTGCCGCTATCCTGTTTGTCCCCCATGTCGGATTCCGAGGACACCCCCGTGGAGGAGTCCGTGTGCACCGAGGTCCCTTGGATGCTAAGCTGATCTTCGTGGGGAGCCGTGTGGTAACTTGGTTGTCCGGCTATCCATGCCGCTATGGCTTCTCGCTCTTTTTCACTTTCTCTGTAGCGGGGGGTGGCTTTTACATTCTTCTGTATAGTCACTGCCCCCGCTACAATTTCTGCGGCCAGCATCTTTACGACTGAGTCGTAGTCTTTTGACGGGCTGATTACGGTGACTATTTTTCCTTTTATGACTTTCATCACTTCCAGCCACCAACGTAGCCATTCTGTTATCTTCGGTTTGCTTTTCGGCGGTCCTTCACACTCTACTACTGCCACCACCAGTCCCGACTCAAGGGCAAGGGGAGCAAGATAACCCCCCTTATCTTTGCATATTGCTTTTACTTTTTCCCCCACCTTCGCCTTATCTGCTTCTTCATGCAGGACGAATAGGTGTTGTTGAACAGATTTGTCCCAGGTGTCCCATCCTCTGCCATTCAGGATGATCTGATGTTGGACTTCGCTTCTGCGTTGTGCCCCTGGATACGGCATCGGTGTCGGTTCTCCCGATGTCGCTCCTTTTGGTCCAGCGTCGTCCTTCGGCTGGTCCGGGCTGTCGTCTACTGCCTGGTCCGGGGTCGATGGCGCTGGCACGTCCTGCTGAGGCGTCGCCGTCGTCTGTGGGCTGCCTCCGTCGCCGTCGGGTCCTCTCTGCTGTCCGGTGGCGATTCCTCCATCAGGGCCGTTGGCTCGTACCGCTGGGTCGCCTCCGCCGCTATCGGATCCTCCGGGCGATTCGTCCATCTTGGACTTTGTCTTTGTCTTTGTTGTCTCGAGTCGCCTTCCTCCCAAAGCCTCTCGTCGCGCGTTGAGGAAGGGATGGGATCAGGCTCTGGTCCCTCTACAGGTCGGGCGAGTCTGGTCGATGCTCCCCGTCGCCTGCGGATTCTCCTGTGTTGGCCTGTAAATACCACACACAGCTTCGATTCGTGGATGTCTTCGCAATCGGACTCTTCGAGGCTTGGGCAGCTTTTGCTTTCTACCCCAACGCCTCACCTCAGGTCTTTTCGTTCACGAACGACAGCCTCTCTTAGCTGCCGGGGTTCTTCTTTTGGACTCAACGTACTCCTTTTCCGTCGAGCCCCACGTTATGGGCGCCACGTGTTAGATCCTGGGTACTTCTGGCCCGATACGGGGCTAATTACTGACTCAGCTCTCTATTAAAAGATTCTCGAGCTGGTGTTCTGGCGAGGGAACTCGCCTGGCTCCGCTAACTGCCGTTACTCCCGACGTCTACCCTGCTTCCTCCGGTCAGAGCGCGCTCGGCCGAGAGACCAGTCCTGGCCCCGGGCGCTCCCACCAGTCGCGTCGGTTATGGCAGCTTCCCTCTTATGGATCCGCGCTCTTGGTAAATGCCAGGTTAGGTTTTAACGGCTAGGATTAATTCTTGCTAAAACCGTAAGGGGTTGTTAAGTGGATTCGGTCTCTAGGATAACCTTTCAGAACTCAGTTGTTAGACATACAATAGCTTTAACTTTTTACTGTCACGAGGAACTCATTACTACTTCGGCAAATTAATGCACTTGAGGATTTCACTTTAAATGCAGATTAGATATTTATTGCAGGTTATATTTAGTTAGTTTGCAGGGGTTACAGCTACAGCTCACATAAAATGTCACTACACATGATTAGTCAATTTAATTATCTTCTTCGATTATACTCATTAGTTTTAGTCGCCGAGACGGCTCGGTTGGAGCTGGATGTCCAATGGTGCGATGAAAAGAGTTCTTTTGGAGTTGTTAGGAGCGAAGGTCTGGCCAGACCCTCGGTCCTCCCGCTCCGCAACGGAGCCCGTTCAGCTGTTCTCAAAACTCAGTACAAAGTCTTTCTCAGGCAGCTGCGGCTTTCTCAGTTGTCCAGATGTTAAGAGGCGAGCGGTGGGGAGAGTTAGAACCTTCGTCTTTTAATCTCAAAGTCCACGAACAGAGGTCTCTTTTCCGTGAACAGAGACGAAGCCCTCAATACATCAGCTGCAGGCTTTAGTATCTTCTTCCGATGCGCTTGGTACGGCATCCGCGATGAAATCCCAGCTTGCTCTTTGCAAGCATGTCCTTATATTCCTCATATGGGCTGTGATCAGCCCCCACCTGTTTGGTCCATGACTCATCCCCCCCTCCCTCTGGAAAGGGCGTTGAGCCGAACATTGCCTGTATGACTCAACTATTACATCAGTTTCTAGATCTTTCTCTTGACTACACCCAACATCTGGTCTTGATTACTGCAATGTCATTCTTGCCCAATACTTGCCCAATACTTCTATCTCAGCTCCACAGAACACACAGAAACATTCATTACATTTGTTTAAATCACTTCTATGCAGTTAAACATTTGTTACACAATTGATTAGAACATTTCGTTATATTTATTCATACATTTTATCTGTTTGATTACATTTCAACGTTGAATATATGCTTTGCGCTCTTATAGCCTGACTTCTCTCCCTTGAATGTGTCGACATGTTACCGAGGCAGCGCTGAGAGGTCAACTCTTCTTGACAGAGGTGAGTACAGGTTTAAAGAGTAGAACCAGACGCCAAGGAGCATTTAAATCTAAGAGATAAGACTGTCATCCCAAAATAATCATCATCCCAGAGAGTTCAGAAGTGATCATGTAAATATCCATACAGCTACAACAAGAAACTAATAATTATTGCTATGTATGGGCAAAAATATTTGATATGTACTACAGCAACATAGTGATGTGTCACATAAAAGGCATAGTATGATGTCATGATATTGTCATATATATTCATAGTGTGGGATGTAATAAAAGAAGCCATACTACAGCACAGCTGTTCATATATCATGTCACAGTAGAGTATGTAAAATAAAAAACATCATAAAAAGTATAGTATGTAAAAAAAAAGAAAGTCATACAGATGTTTTTAAAAATGTCCGAGTATATTTTGTCGAAGCATCGTCATCAGAGTCACAGTAATAAGTTACGTTACATTTTTTTAAATAAGTCATATTACATTATGTCATAAAAAGTAATCAAAAAGTCAAAGTGTGGAATGTCAAAAGAAAGGTTTTAAAAAAAATTCATAGCATGGTATGTCATAACATAGTCAATAGTATCATAGAAATGTCATTAAAAAGTCATAGTGTAGTATGTTATACATTTAAAAAAAGGCAATATAGAATGTAATGTTAAAAAATGCCATAAAAAGTAAAGGATGTCAAACAAATGATTTACTGAAGCCGCTGGTGTTCACTCGTCCCTCCGTCTGTCTTCTGTAAACCCGACACGTGACGACACATTCATGTTCACACTGAGGTTACTGTGAGGATCAGGGTTTCTGTGTATTCATGTTCACACTGAGGTTACTGTGAGGATCAGGGTTTCTGTTCATTCATGTTCACACTGAGGTTACTGAGAGGATCAGGGTTTCTGTTCATTCATGTTCACACTGAGGTTACTGTGAGGATCAGGGTTTCTGTATATTCATGTTCACACTGAGGTTACTGTGAGGATCAGGGTTTCTGTTCATTCATGTTCACACTGAGGTTACTGAGAGGATCAGGGTTTCTGTTCATTCATGTTCACACTGAGGTTACTGTGAGGATCAGGGTTTCTGTGTATTCATGTTCACACTGAGGTTACTGTGAGGATCAGGGTTTCTGTATATTCATGTTCACACTGAGGTTACTGTGAGGATCAGGGTTTCTGTTCATTCATGTTCACACTGAGGTTACTGTGAGGATCAGGGTTTCTGTGTATTCATGTTCACACTGAGGTTACTGTGAGGATCAGGGTTTCTGTATATTCATGTTCACACTGAGGTTACTGTGAGGATCAGGGTTTCTGTATATTCATGTTCACACTGAGGTTACTGTGAGGATCAGGGTTTCTGTATATTCATGTTCACACTGAGGTTACTGTGAGGATCAGGGTTTCTGTGTATTCATGTTCACACTGAGGTTACTGAGAGGATCAGGGTTTCTGTGTATTCATGTTCACACTGAGGTTACTGTGAGGATCAGGGTTTCTGTATATTCATGTTCACACTGAGGTTACTGTGAGGATCAGGGTTTCTGTGTATTCATGTTCACACTGAGGTTACTGTGAGGATCAGGGTTTGAAACGGTATGAAATATGAAAGATGTTGATATTTCTTCCACAACAGTAAGATGAAAACTTAACCTGTGAAAATGTTAACTGTAAGCCAATGTGTTACAATATTTGTTGGTTTGTCTACACTGTTTTTTGCGTGTTGCCCCATGTGGTTTAACATGTAGCGCTACGCTGCCCCCTGCTGGTAATAACAAGTAGTGCATGTTGACAATGTTTTGACCTCACAAAAAGCCGGAAATGAAACGCTACATTGTAATTGTTCTTCAGTAAACGTTTGATGATGAATCGTAGTTGGGAAGTCACATTTCAAAGTTAAGATCCTGGAACATTTATGAAGAAACTAGAACTTCACAGCGTCTGTAACAACTTTCAAACTGTTTATTTCTCATTTTTCCATGTATGAAGTTTCAGCGATGCAGCAAAGATGAAAACAGGAGTGAAAATCTACGACTGAATCCACGTTGCCTCCATTACAAACATCCCTTTAAACCAACAGCAGACATTTCAGCAGACCTCAAATTAAACAAGCAGGATACAAACTGTTAATAAGAAACAAAATAAAAATAATAAAGAAAGTGAAGAAAACAAAAACATGGTTTCTTCCCGCTAAAACAGAGCGAGTGGCAGGAGACTAAAAAACATTTAAGATTACAGTTTTTTTTCCATGTTTAAACCTTTATTGGCAACATCAACGTGCTTGAAATGTTCATGTTTTATTCATCACCATTATTTATATGTAAACACAACACGGTCTCACTGAATTTCATGAAATGAGCCAAAACTGTGAAATGCTGAATGAATGAAATACAAACTATGTTAAGATTACTTATGAAACCATGAAACATCTGATAATAACACAACCCCGACACCGTTCCACACGTTTAGATTATGAAACTATTACAGGTAAATTAAGTTGTTTTTTAAGGGTGAAGGTTCTATTGAAGTATCTATCGTTTAATGATTTCTAACTATTGAACATGCACCAAAAACTGTAGATTTTATTGTATAACTGTATAAAAATTCAAATATGCAAGTGGTCAAACCAGTAACACGTATACTAGCATGCGCAGAATAGATTATTTGCATTCGCAAGACATTTCACTCATTTCATTAAATTTTGAGACCAGCTTTGAAAAAAGAGCTTTAAGAAAGCTTTAAAAGCTTTTAATAAAATCTGATCTACATGCAAAGAGCAACGGGCAGCAGAAGAAGAAGAGGAAGAGGAGATCAGATCACACGTCATGCAAACACATCACAAGTCGTTTCAGGTAGAAAAGTCCTTTTGCAGCGCATCGGTCCATTAGTCAGCTAAACACCGAGCGCAGCAGCGTGGAGCGGTTCAACGGCCATTATTGGAGTATAAAGACGCAGACGAGCTGCAAATACACGGATTCAGTTCACTACTCCAGAACATCACTGCGTTTGGTTTTTCATCACTTACAGTCGTGTCTCTGCCGACAACCCAAACCTGTGCCGATGATGTTTACTGAATCTCACAGGCGCTGAAACACGAGAATATGTTCTTTCTTTTGTACAGACTTACGTTACTTAAATGACTCTTTCCAACCTTTTGGGGTCCTGCGTGTTATTCAACAATCAGTGGCTTTACAGTTTCTAATTATCATCAACGCAAACATGTAAATACTAAATGAGAAATATCTGAATTTATGCACGTTTGCTTATTTTATTTCAATGTGCAGAAAATATGAAACCGTTTTTCTTGGCAAAACTCTTATTCCATAAAGCTGAGAGTTTTATGTATTAAGATTTCTGCAGTAAATCTACAAACATGTATGTAAAGTGTATATATATATATATATATATATATGTATATATGTGTGTGTTTTAAAGATTACTCCTCAACATTCATGCAGTGTGCTGCGTTCATGTCCCGTCGGAGTTATCGAACTTACAGGTTTCTCCGACTTGGAAACGATGTTCGCGTCAACGTCTAAGTCGTGCTTAATAACACAAAAGTGCCACGAAGAAAAAGAAGAAGAAAAAGAAAAAGAAGAAGAAGAAGAAAAAAAGAAGAAGAAGAAGAAGACAAACGAATATCAACGCTCATGAAGCCAAAGTGTGTCGTTTGGAAACATGTAGTGCCTGACGTCCCTCTTGTATTTCTGACTAAACGTAGCCAAACACGAGTGTAAAGTGAAGCTGTTCTTTCAGTGTAAATAACGCAATACTCCAGTCAGATAAATGCATTCCACAATACAATGACATCTCCAACATAAAGACGGATTGTTACCTGTAATTTAACTGCATGTCGAGAGATTCTCGTTGGCACTTCATGCTGTTTGTGTTGTTCTGAAATCAAGTAACACCACCGCTACCGACACTCACCCACGGAACTTTACTTTCTCTGAGATAGACTTCCTTTGATTCTCCAAAAAAAGAAAAAAGAAAACAATGACACCAAAATAAATATAAAAAAACCCACATACCTTGAAAAACCAGTAAAACATACAGAACACATACACACTTAAAGACACATGCACACGCACACACACACTCCAGCTTTCCTCCACCAAACTGAAACCGTCGCTCTGCGCTGGGAAAAAAGCCGTCCGTCGAGTCAGAGAGTTCCTGTTCAATAATACTTGGTGAAAGTTTGGCTTCAGAAGGCTCAGGGAGGGGGGTGAGGAGGGGGGGGAGGGAGGGAGAGATTTTTTCACAGAGAAAATACTTTCGTTGAGCATTTTGTTGGACGATGTCTTCAAGCAGATCTTCAGTAAATGGAGGAAGAAAAAAGCAAAGTTGTCAGACGTCCACCACCATCTTTTTGTGAATGTCTAATCCACCAACGACCTGCAGGAGACAAGAGGGAGTCATCATCATCATCGTCATCATCTAATAGCTCAACAAATGTCATTTAACTAAATGTTGTGACATTTCTATGACTTTTTTACATCATTATTTATGACATAATGACTTTTTTCTGATATACGTTACCTTTTAGTAGAAGATGTATTTTGTACGATGACTTTTTTTAAGAACATTTAAATGGCATCGTTTGACATGACATTATTTAGCTTGTTTTCCACCAACAATGAATCAAATAACTGTTTAATGGGAGAGGTGTCACTCCAGGTCTCCAGCCTCCTTTAACTCTAGTTCATGTTACTCGGCACACTTACTGTTCTGCTGTCAGCACTCTAATCGTATCACTTACACGAGGCCAAAACTCCAGCAGCACTTACAGAATACAGTCATTGTAAACGCATGTGGCTGGGCCTTCAAGTTGTTCTTTATACTGCAAGTGTCTTCAGATTATTTACTTTCCTCCGAGCGTCTTTAAAGTAGGTCAAGTTGTGGATTTTAGCCGTCTGAAGCTCTCTGGAGAGGTGAAGGAGACGAACATTCATCATTACACTCACCGCACAGAACTCCTCGAAGGATATCCTGCCGTCGCCGTCTTTGTCTGCGTTGATGATGGTTTTGTCGACGATCTGTTGGAGTTGGGTGTCCTTCAGGTTGTTTCCCACCATCATCTTGAGGACCTGGAAGAGCTCCCCGTTGGATATGTAGCCGTCTTTGTCCATGTCGTAGATCCTGAAGGCAACTGGTGTCAGAGAGGAGGAGACACGGAGGAACGACGTCAGCGTCAACAGAGAAGTTCATCTCATGATAATGTCAAAAGAAAAGGTGCTTCTGGCCTCCGTCTGCACAAATATACAACCATGTGTGATGAAACATGTTGCAACGGTTGCTCAGAGGGATCTCTGTCTCTGTGCAGCGTTTAGTTCTCCATGATACAAAACAACTCTTTGTGAAAGAGGACTTCCTACAAACTAAAAGCATGAAAGACCATTCAGACACAGAAGTCCTCTCAGACATCTGACTGGAGCAAATCAAGCTTCTGTGGCGGAGGTTTCTCGAGAACATAACTGAGTTTATTAATGATAAGAGATGCGATGAAAACGGATGAATGTCGGACACTTACAACGCAACTTCTGCTCCTTGTCCCCTTTGACGCTGAACTGGGAGACGCCTTCGATGAACTCTGCCGAAGGACAGAAAACAACGACATCAGTTAAAAACTGCAGTTAAGATAATAAATATGATTTATAGCAAAAGCCAAACACGCCATGATGGGGCTGTGATGCAAATAAATCTCAAGACGGCCCGCTGACCAATGAAAGAGTTTTACTTGCTATGGAGCATATCTTTTTAATTATTGTAAATCTTCAGATGAAGAAAGAAACTGATTTTAACACAAACGTCTTAAGACCGTGAGAGTTAAACGTACGTTTTCTTTTAAATGTTAGATTTAAATTGTAAACAAATCTGATCATATGTTGGGAAAAGTACAGAAGAAATTAGAACGCCGAGGCTGACGTTCAGACACTACAAGTACTCCTGTCATGTACTAAAGTACACATTTGAGGTACTTGTACAAGAGTATTTCCCTTTTGTTCTACTTTCTATCAACAACTCTTATTCTCAAAGTCTTTCTTCTCTCAAATTTAGGTCACAAACATAATCAATCCACCCGACAGGTGTGGCATCAAGATGACTATTACACAGGTGTGCCTTGGGCAACTTATTTGGAGCGAAAACAAAAAGGTTACATTTTGTTCAGTGTACATTTCAGAGGGAAATATTGTACTTTTTACTCCGTCCACTACATTTATGTCTCTGTCTTTATTAGAACTTTGTGAGCAATGTTGCAAATGAATGAACAGGAATCATTTATGGAAATATTGGATTTTTATATGACATTACATTTATTTAGCGGATGCTTTTGTCTAAAGAGACTTTTATAGTTTTTATTAATGTTTTATAAAAGTAAAATGTATAATAATGCTGTTATAGTTGTTATAACTGCTCCCATTTAGGCACAAAATGTCAGACTTGTCGTTCTGGCTCTTTGTGGATTTGAATATTAGTATTTAATCATGAAAACAGATGAAAGGGGCAGCAGACCATCATAGCCCATCCTTAGGACTTGACGTCAGCAATAAAACATGTCAGAGTGAGGAGGGAAAACAATTTAAAATCACCTTTAAAGTCGACTTCCCCGTTTCCGTCGGTGTCGAATATGTCGATAACTCGCTGCACGAGGGGATTCTGTTGGAGCTCAGGTAAGGACATGAACTCCTCCACACTCAGGGACCCGGAGTTGTCTAGGTCCAGTTTCTTAAATCGCTTTCCTAGCCTCTTAATCTCATCCGCATCAACTGAAATGAAACAGAGAAGAGACACAGACTGATAAGAGAGAAAGTTTCCACATAACGTGAGATTATCTGGACCCCCGTCATCCCCCCGTATCTCCTCTCTGTGCTGCACGTAGAAACCATTCCTCCAACACAACGCGGCTCACACTCACCTGGGTTCGTGGTCCTACTGGCCATAGTTGCTCAGAGCTAATGCTCTCTCGCTGCACCAGTTAGGTTGAGCCTTGTGCCACCGGACCTCCTGGTGCCGCGCTCTAAGCCCTAACACCGGGTCATGTGACACCTCTTTCAACACGAATCACTCTGCTGATGACCACAGCGGTGGGGGGGGGGGGGGGGGGGGGCTCATTGTGTTGGTACCCCGGAGGTTCATGGAGATCATGTACCCTGTCCTTTAAAATAATCAAACAATGTTGAGTAATGTCGAGGATTCCTTGAGAGCAGACAGCCGTTCTCACGTCTGACCACTTCTACATGACTCCCTGCTACCCTGCAGCTGGACTACAGGCCTCCATGTAGATCACTAACTGGTGTAACGACACAGATCGACCACTAGGGGGATCACAACATAAAGGAATGATGAGCACAGAGCATGACACAGTGGTGCATGAAGAAGAAACAGTTTGACTGAATGTTCATTAATGCCAGCTGTGGACAAATAAATGGATATTCAGTCACACTTTAAATAAAGCACGAATGCATCCAGAAGCTAAACAACTTAATGTCCTGTCATATCCACAATATTTGTGTCAGCCATGATTCAGTGAATATGTATCTGCGGGTTTCACTGGCGGTGAGCGTCCCTCCAATGGAAAAACAGCTTTTTAAAATCAATGAGCGATGCAGACTACAATATTAACTGACCAATGTTACATATTCCATGTAGAGGCCGACAGTTCATTTGAGGAAACCAGACTTGGACTTTATTGTGTTATTGACATTTTTGCAGAAATGTGTGGCGTCCCCTTCTTTGTGTTCAATAAACTGAACTCTTCTGGTTAAAGTAAAGCTGAGGCCTCTCAAAGCTTCAATACACATAACTAAGGTAAGCAACACCTTTTCACAAGCTTTACTCCACCCACCTGTTAGTTAAAGCACCACCTTCGGTCCACATTAGTTTTGTTTTCCCCGACAATTTCTATGTAAACCAGAGGGAGGAAACAAAACCTCACCAGGTAAGAGGTGGAGCTACACTGAAGAGAAGAGCGTCAACGTCACACTCCAGAAACTAAAGATAAGTTTGTCAGAGTGGCAGACACAGTGCAGTAAAGACAAGTCTCTGTGTTTCTCTCAAAGAAAAGTCAAAGTGACTTCATCAGGTCTTTCTCAACAACACAGCAGAGTCTCTTCCAAACACTGGTGAGTACAGCTGATCATATTTACACTTTCAACAACCAGGATCAACACAAAACTGGAACTTTACTCAGGCAGGAAGTTCCACTCTTTTCACTTCATACTTGATCAATTGTTCACAATATAACTCTGTGTGTTTGTCCACAGTCCCACTATACAGTAACTCACTGTAACAGCTTTGAACAGTCTCAGGACTTTAGCAACTTGTAGCTGAATCTCTGTGGTTTGAACTTTAGTCTCACTGCTGCTTTCCTGCTGTTATTACTGTTCACTGATCGCTTGTGTTATACTTATAAGAACAGTAATCACACTGGTTTCTGTTCAAACGAATATTTAAAACTTAATGTGTTTCTTTTCTTCCTCTATGTGTAGATATGGCTGCTGCAAACTATCTGTCATCTGAAGATCAGTTCCTGTGCTCCATCTGTCTGGATGTGTTCACTGATCCAGTCACCACATCATGTGGACACAACTTCTGCAAAAACTGCATTAATGAAAACTGGAGTACAAGTGATCAGCACATGTGTCCAATGTGTAAAAAGGTTTTCAAGACAAGACCTGAGCTGCACGTCAACACTTTGTTCTCTGAGATGGTTGTTCAGTTCAGACAGTCAGCTCAACAGAAAACCAGCAGCTCAGAGCAACAAGAGTCCAAACCAGGAGAAGTTCCCTGTGACGTCTGCACTGGAACCAAACTGAAGGCCCTGAAGTCCTGCCTGGTGTGTCTGGCCTCCTACTGTGAGACTCACCTGGAGCCTCATCTGACAATGTCAGGCCTGAAAAGACATCAGCTGATCGACCCTGTGGAGAACCTGGAAGACAGGATGTGTACGAAGCACGATAAACCTCTGGAGCTGTTCTGTAAGACCGACCAGACATGTGTCTGCACGCTCTGCACTGTTTTAGATCATAAGATGCACGATGTTGTTCCTCTGAAAGAAGAATATGAAGGAAAGAAGGTGGAGCTGAAGAAGACTGAGGCTGAAATTCAGCAGATGATCCAGAAGAGACGAGTGAAGATTCAGGAGATCAAACACTCAGTCGACCTCAGTGAGGAAGATGCAGACAGAGAGATAGCAGAAGGTGTTCAGGTCTTCACTGATCTGAAGGAGTATGTTGAGAGAGGCCAGGCCAATCTCATCGACACGATCAAAGAGAAGCACAACACAACAGAGAAACAGGCCGAAGCTTTCATCAAAGAGCTGGAACAGGAAATCTCTGAGCTGAAGAAGAGAAGCACTGAGGTGGTTCAGCTCTCACTCTCTGAAGACCACGTCCATCTTCTCCAGAGTGTTCAGTCCTCAAACATCCACCATCCACCACCCACCAAGGACTGGACAACGGTCAGTGTTCCGCCATCATATGAGGGGACTGTGAGGAGAGCTGTGGTTCAGCTGGAGGAGACGCTCAGTAAAGAGATAAAGAAGCTGCTTGAAGCTGAGCTGAAGAGGATCCAGAAGTTTGCAGTGGATGTGACTCTTGATCCTGATACAGCTCATCCTCAACTCATCTTGTCTGATGATGGGAAACAAGTGAAACATGGTGACGTGAAGAAGAATCTCCCAGACAACCCAGAGAGATTTTCTGATTGTAACTGTGTTTTAGGAAAGCAGAGTTTCTCTTCTGGCAGATTTTACTTTGAGGTTCAAGTAAAAGGAAAGACTGAGTGGGATTTAGGAGTGGCCAGAGAGTCGATCAACAGGAAGGGAAACATCACAATGAGTCCTGAGGATGGTTACTGGACCATAGGGTTGACAAGTGGAAATGAGTATGAAGCTCTTGATGCACCGTTGTCAGTCAGTCTCTCTCTGAAGTCCCGGCCTCAGAAGGTGGGGGTGTTTGTGGATTATGAGGAGGGTCTGGTCTCCTTCTATGACGTAGATGCTGCAGCTCTCATCTACTCCTTCACTGGCCGTTCCTTCACTGAGAAACTCTTCCCATACTTTAGTCCTGATTGTAATGATGGTGGTAAAAACGCTGCACCTCTGATCATCTCTCCTGTCAGAGTAAGACTTTATTATGTTTCTCTGTTACATCTACAACACATTCATTAGATGCATTCATCTCTTCAAGCCTGTTTCATGACACACATTATGTGGCGAATAATAATATCTATATATATATATATATATATATTTTCTTTTACAGGGTCGCTGGGGGCTGGAGATAATCCGAGAGGCGGGGGACACCACAGGTCGCCAGTTCGTTAGGCATTTGGGGTCAAGCCGGAAGAATCGGATCAGAATGAAGCTGACACAAGGAGAGGACGCAAACCGGACACAGAAGGGACCGAGCTGGCCAGCCATTTCTAACCCAGAATTATCCCGCTGTGATGTAACAGTGTCTACTGCACCACTACTCCGCCCAAACATCAAACATCCCAGAAACATGTGATGTGTAGCCACAGAAAACACATTGCTGCTGAATATCACTTTGTCATGAAGCTCCATGTAAGTGTCAGGCCTGTTGCATGCCTATAGTGTCTACAGAGTAAAGTGTGTGTCATTGTCATATCATAATAAGTGAAAGGACAAATTTAATCAGTAGAATAGATTCAGAATTTCCAATTTTGTGTGAAAAGCTGTTTTGGTTCATTGCGGGTCACTTTGGCCAAATGTTATTTGTTTTGTGAATACGAGTAAAATGAATTATGAGTCAAAGAAATCTGTAAATATGTGATCTTAAATAAAAACTGTGGAATAAACTAAAAGTTTAACACAAAGCCTGAGTAAGTAGTGAGTTGAGCACCAAACACCGAACAGAAGAGATATTTCATGACGTATACTTTGCGTTTGCTGTGAATCAATCGACCAACAATGAAAACTACTAAATACAGAATGCTCAAATACAGCAAAAAACATGAATCACCATTATTCGAGTCAAACAACAAGCCTTCTACTTTCAAATTCAAGTATATCACAAAAATCAGTCTGGCCTCCAGAGTTTGACTCTGGATGACTTCTATGATGAGCAACAAACCTAGAGAACGTATCAAAGCACAGTCCATTATTTGGGGGAATACTCTGGTTTGCGATCTTGCGCTGTCAGACAAGGTCAGAAATGAATCTTTAAAAACACATGAATCTGTTTCTATAGCTACAGATGTCACACCATCTGTGAGCTGTAGAGCGACAGCCAGTCATGGCAGCAGTGCCTTCTCTCTTTACTGTAGTGGCTGGGAAACACAACACCTGCGACATGTTGCTCAGCCGCGGTGCTGAGAAACACCAGAGCTGTACGGCCGACTCACCGGGAGGCCAAGATCGTACCGTCGACCAAGGGCTTCTTAATAAACATCTATAATAAACTATACAAGAAGATAATCGAGTTAAAGTTAAGACAGATAACACAGTACAAACAGAATACAATTATTATTTCCCACGGCTTTCAAGACTGCCAGAGTCACCCCCCCTTCTGAAGGAACCATCACTTGACCCCTCTGATGTCAAGAACTTCAGACCGGTTTCTCTTCTACCCTTTCTATCCAAAACACTTGAACGTGCTGTCTTTAACCAACTGTCTTCCTATCTCCACCAGAACAGCCTCTTGGACCCCCACCAGTCCGGGTTCAAGGTTGGTCACTCGACAGAGACAGCCCTCCTTGCGGTGACAGAGTCGCTTCACGCCGCGGGAGTGAACTCTCTCTCCTCTGTCCTGATTCTCCTGGACCTGTCTGACACGGTGAACCACCAGATCCTCCTCTCCACCCTCGAGGGGATGGGCGTCTCAGGCTCTACACTCTCCCCGTTTACATCCTACCCGACAGGTCGATCCTACCAGGTGACATGGAGGGGGGCCGTGTCGGAACCACGCATGCTGACCACGGAGTTCCACAAGGTTCAGTCCTGGGCCTCCTTCTCTTCTCGCTCTACACAACATCTATGGGTTCTGTTATTCGCTAGCATGACTTCTCTTACCATTGTTATGCCGATGACACCCAGCTGGTCTTGTCATTTCCCCCCAGTGTTCCTGTTCTACAACATCCGGAGGATTCGCCCCTTCCTCACAGACTAGACGCCGCAGGTCCTCATCCAGGCTCTTGTCAACTCCCGCCTGGACTACTGCAACTCACTACTTGCCGGAGCCCCGGCGTCGTCCATCAGACCTCTGGAGCTTGTCCAGAAAGCTGCAGCTCGTCTGGTGTTCAATCGCCCCAAGTTCTCCCACACAACTTCCCTGCTCCGTTCTCTACACTGGCTCCCTGTAAGAGCTCGCATCCAGTTTAAGACTCTGGTGCTAGCCTACAGGGCAGTGAAAGGAACAGCTCCTTCCTATCTCCAGGCCATGGTCAAGCCCTACACCCCTGCCCAATGACTTCGCTCTGCTGCCTCCGGGCGACTGGTTGCCCCGTCGCTCAGAGGTCCCTGTGGCCGATCGACCCGGTCACCGCTTGTTTCTGTCCTGGCCCCTCAGTGATGGAATGAACTCCCCACTGACGTCAGGACAGCAGAGTCGCTGCCCATCTTTCATCAGGCTGAGAACTCACCTCTTCAAGAAGGACTACACTGAGCCTTCCACTTAGCACTTATTGTATTCGGATTAGTCAGTTTCTGTACTTTTGCTCTGGGTTATGCTCTTAGATGCTCGTTTAAAAAAGGAGATGCACTTATGACTTCTGGTGACCAGTAGTTGCATACCTATGTTGAACACACTTATTGTAAGTCGCTTTGGATAAAAGCGTTTTCTAAATGACTGCAATGTAATGTAATATAAATGTACGATTTTCTACTCATGCTTTAGTCTGAGCCATTTCAAGCCCAATTCAAATAGTTAGTAAATGTCATTGTAAAAATGGTGCTGGTGTTATCCACCATAACACACTCAGTGCTGAGTTCATGGTCATTTTAGCTGTTGCAGCAGAGCAACAACAGCTTCCTGGTGTTATGACACAGAGCGACCACTAGATGGCCCACCACACAAAGCATGGAGTCACTGTGTCCTTCACCAAACACTGATATGTGAGAACACTGACGCACATGTACAGGATGACCGCTCATGTTGACCAAGAACAAATGAAGTAATTGTAAATGGTGGTGCATTAAATAGTCCAACAATGACCATATATACTTAATATGCTTGGCATTTTTAGGGTTGTTTTCCAATGTACCTTTTAACAACAGTCCAGTTTGGGCTGCTTATAGTACAGAGTATTCATCACTAGTTACCTACACAGCTCAGTGCTTCACCTCAAAAAAACAAATATAAAAATGATTTAGGTACAGTACCACCTTCACCTCATGTTAAGCCAGGTAATGTAATGTTCAATATTTATCAAACAAAAGGCAAAGGAAAAAGCCCCCCCCCCCTCTTTGCTCCTGATCCGTCAGCAAGATACGGCCGAATCAGCTGGTTGAAGTTTAAATCAAAAGTATTTCATAATTAACAGACGCTAAAACGGTTACAAACTGAATCACACAATGAATTACAAAACAAACATATATATTTCATGAAATAGAGGCCCAATCCGCACCACACGACAGACTGGTGTATCTGCCCCATGGCACGGAGGAGGTCCGATTATACAGTTTCTTTGTCCCTCCAAAGTCTCTGAAATGTCTCATATTACACATTCGATCAGCACATTGATCAGCTCAGTGATTGGCTGGAATCCAATAAGCCCCTCCTTGGCCCTTGTCCTGTTGTTCTGATCAGACGCCTCACCCAGCCACTCTCTTCCAACCCCCCCTCTTCCAACACATTCCTCAACCCCCGCACACAGACACTCAACCACACTCCTTGGTTAAAACTCCTACAAGTAAACGCACTGTGACACATAATATCCAGCACTAGGAGCGCTTTAAACTGAAATTCCTCACAGTAACACCCTTATATGTTATTCAAATCATGTCTAAACATGGAAAAGACAAAACCTCACCAGTTAAGAGGTGGAGCTACACTGACGGGAAGCGGTTCAACGTCACACTCCAGAAACGAAAGTTGAGTTTGTCAGAGTGGCAGACACACTGCAGTAAAGACAAGTCTCTGTGTTTCTCTCAAAGAAAAGTCAAAGTGACTTCATCAGGTCTTTCTCAACAACACAGCAGAGTCTCTTCCAAACACTGGTGAGTACAGCTGATCATATTTACACTTTCAACAACCAGGATTAACACAAAACTGGAACTTTACTCAGGCAGGAAGTTCCACTCTTTTCACTTCATACTTGATCAATAGTTCACAATATAACTCTGTGTGTTTGTCCACAGTCCCACTATACAGTAACTCACTGTAACAGCTTTGAACAGTCTCAGGACTTTAGCAACTTGTAGCTGAATCTCAGTGGTTTTAACTTTAGTCTCACTGCTACTTTCCTGCCGTTATTACTGTTCACTGATCGCTTCCTACATTCTGCTTCATCTGTTTCCTCGAGCTCTTTCACATTAAAAGCCTTCCACCAGAGAACCAGTGGGAGGCTTTTAATGTGAAGCAGCTTTGAAATGTGACGCATTTGTCATCAGGTAAACTGCTAGAATTTAACAAAATGCCGTCTACACAACATGAAGTGGAGATATTCTGGGCTGTTTTGCAAGAGCAGCGATCTCATAAACACGATTTGAATGATCTCTGTTTTTCACGGCTCGGTCCAAACACATTATATATGATGACACAACATTTCCAATATCTTGTGTTATACTTATAAGAACGGTAATCACACTGGTTTCTGTTCAAACAAATGTTTAAAACTAAATGCGTTTCTTTTCTTCCACACTATGTGTAGATATGGCTGCTGCAAACTATCTGTCATCTGAAGATCAGTTCCTGTGCTCCATCTGTCTGGATGTGTTCACTGATCCAGTCACCATACCATGTGGACACAACTTCTGCAAAAACTGCATTAATGAACACTGGAATACTAGTGATCAGCACATGTGTCCAATGTGTAAAAAGGTTTTCAAGACAAGACCTGAGCTGCACATCAACACCTTCATCTCTGAGATGGTTGTTCAGTTCAGACAGTCAGCTCAACAGAAAACCAGCAGCTCAGAGCAACAAGAGTCCAAACCAGGAGAAGTTCCCTGTGACGTCTGCACTGGAACCAAACTGAAGGCCCTGAAGTCCTGCCTGGTGTGTCTGGCCTCCTACTGTGAGACTCACCTGGAGCCTCATCTGACAGCTTCACGCCTGAAAAGACATCAGCTGATCGACCCTGTGGAGAACCTGGAAGACAGGATGTGTACGAAGCATGATAAACCTCTGGAGCTGTTCTGTAAGACCGACCAGACATTTGTCTGCATGCTCTGCACTGTTTTAGACCACAAGACGCATGATGTTGTTCCTCTGAAAGAAGAATATGAAGGAAAGAAGGTCGAGCTGGAGAAGACAGATGCTGAAATTCAGCAGATGATCCAGAAGAGACAACTGAAGATTCAGGAGATCAAACACTCAGTCGACCTCAGTGAGGAAGATGCAGACAGAGCGATAGCAGAAGGTGTTCAGGTCTTCACTGATCTGATGGAGTCTGTTGAGAGAAGATTGAATGAGCTCATCGACACGATCAAAGAGACGCAGAGAAGAAGAGAAAACCAGGCAGAAGCTTTCATCAAAGAGCTGGAACAGGAAATCTCTGAGCTGATGAAGAGAAGCACTGAGGTGGTTCAGCTCTCACTCTCTGAAGACCACCTCCATCTTCTCCAGAGTGTTCAGTCCTCAAACATCCACCATCCGCCACCCACCAAGGACTGGTCAAAGGTCTGTGTTCCTCCAGCATCATATGAGGGGACTGTGAGGAGAGCTGTGGTTCAGCTGGAGGAGACGCTCAGTAAAGAGATAAAGAAGCTGCTTACTGAAGCTGAGCTGAAGAGGATCCAGAAGTTTGCAGTGGATGTGACTCTTGATCCTGATACAGCAAATCCTGAACTCATCTTGTCTGATGATGGGAAGCAAGTGAAACATGGTGACGTGAAGAAGAATCTCCCAGACAACCCAGAGAGATTTTCTTATTGTAACTGTGTTTTAGCAAAGCAGAGTTTCTCTTCTGGCAGATTTTACTTTGAGGTTCAAGTAAAAGGAAAGACTGAGTGGGATTTAGGAGTGGCCAGAGAGTCGATCAACAGGAAGGGAAACATCACAATGAGTCCTGAGGATGGTTACTGGACCATAGGGTTGACAAATGGAAATGAGTATGAAGCTCTTGATGCACCGTTGTCAGTCAGTCTCTCTCTGAAGTCTCGGCCTCAGAAGGTGGGGGTGTTTGTGGATTATGAGGAGGGTCTGGTCTCCTTCTATGACGTAGATGCTGCAGCTCTTATCTACTCCTTCACTGGCTGTTCCTTCACTGAGAAACTCTTCCCATACTTCAGTCCTGATTGTAATGATGGTGGTAAAAACGCTGCACCTCTGATCATCTCTCCTGTCAGAGTAAGACTTTCTTATTATGTTTCTCTGTTACATCTACAACACATTCATTCGATGCATTCATCTCTTCAAGCCTGTATCATGACACGCATGTTATGTGGAGAATAATATCTATTTAAACCCATATTTGTTTTTATTTTACAGGGTTGCTGGGGGCTGGAGATGATCCGAAAGGAGGGGGACACCACGGACAGGTTGCCAGTTCGTTACAGGCGCTTGGGGTCAAGCCGGAAGAATCGGGTAAGAATGAAGCTGACACAATGAGAGGACGCAAACCGGACACAGAAGGGACCGAGCTGGCCAGCCATTTCTAACCCAGAATTATCCCGCTGTGATGTAACCGTGTCTTCTGCACCACTGCGCCGCCCAAACATCCCAAAAACATGTGATGTGTAGCCACAGAAAACACATTGCTGCTGAATATTGCTTTGTCATAAAGCTCCATGTAAGTGTCAGGCCTGTTGCATGCCTATAGTGTCTACAGAGTAAAGTGTGTCATTGTTGCATCATAATAAGTGAAAGGACAAATCTAATCAGTCGAATAGATGCAGAATGTTCTATTAAAAGCTGTTTTGGTTCATTACGGGTCACTTTGGCCAAATGTTATTTGTTTTGTGAATACCAGTAAGATGAATTATGAGTCAAAGAAATCTGTAAATATGTGATCTTAAATAAAAACTGTGGAATGAACTAAAAGTTTAACACAAACCTCGAGTAAGCAGTGAGTTGAGCACCAAACACCGAACAGAAGAGATATTTCATGACGTATACTTTGTGTTTGCTGTGAATCAATCCACCAACAATGAAAACTACGAAATACAGGCTGCCCAAATACAGCAAAAAACATGAATCTCCATTATTCTGGTCAAACAACAAGCCTTCTACTTTCAAGTTCAAGTATATCATAAATCAGTCTGGCCTCCAGAATTTGACATTGGATGACTTCTATGATGAGCAACAAACCTATAGAACGTATCAAAGCACAGTCCATTATTTGGGGAAATACTCTTGTTTGCGATCTTACGCTGTCAGACAAGGTCAGAAATGAATCTTTAAAAACACATAAATCTGTTTCTATAGATGCAGATGTCTCACCATCTGTGAGCTGTAGAGCGACAGCCAGAGCAGCAGTGCCTTCTCTCTTTAATGTAGTGGCTGGGAAACACAACACCTGCGACATGTTGCTCAGCCACGGTGCTGAGAAACACCAGAGCTGTACGGCCGACTCACCGGGAGGCCAACATCTACCGTCGACCAAGGGCTTCTTAATAAACATCTATAATAAACTATACAAGAAGATAATCGAGTTAAAGTTAAGACAGATTACAGAACAAACTGAATATAAATGTACGATTTTCTACTCATGCTTTAGTCTGAGCCATTTCAAGCCCAATTTAAATAGTTAGTAAATGTCACTGTGAAAATGGTGCTGGTGTTATCCACCATAACACACTCAGTGCTGAGTTCATGGTCATCTTAGCTGTTGCAGCAGAGCAACAACAGCTTCCTGGTGTTATGACACAGAGCGACCACAAGATGGCCCATCACACAAAGCATGGAGTCACCGACTGGTCGATCCTACCAGGTGACATGGAGGGGGACTGTGTCGGAACCACGCATGCTGACCACGGAGTTCCACAAGGTTCAGTCCTGGGCCTCCTTCTCTTCTCGCTCGACACAACATCTCTGGGTTCTGTGATTGGCTCGCATGACTTCTCTTACCATTGTTATGCCGATGACACCGAGCTGGTCTTGTCATTTCCCCCCGGTGACACTCAAGTGGAGGCACGCACCGCTGTGTGCTTGGCTGACATCTCGAAGTGGATGGCGACACACCACCTGAAGCTCAACCTGGACAAAACTGAGCTACTGTTCCTCCCGGGGAAGGGTTGCCGGCACCGAGACCTGTCCATCACCATTGATGAAACAGTGGTGACGCCAACTCGGACTGCGAGGAATCTGGGTGTGACCCTGGATGACCAACTGTCGTTCTCAGCAAACATTGCATTGGTTACACACTCCTGCAGATTCCTGCTCTACAACATCCGGAGGATTCACCCCTTCCTCACAGACGAGACGCCGCAGGTCCTCATCCAGGCTCTTGTCAACTCCCGCCTGGACTACTGCAACTCACTACTTGCCGGAGCCCCGGCGTCGTCCATCAGACCTCTGGAGCTTGTCCAGAAAGCTGCAGCTCGTCTGGTGTTCAATCGCCCCAAGTTCTCCCACACAACTTCCCTGCTCTGTTCTCTACACTGGCTCCCTGTAAGAGCTCGCATCCAGTTTAAGACTCTGGTGCTAGCCTACAGGGCAGTGAAAGGAACAGCTCCTTCCTATCTCCAGGCCATGGTCAAGCCCTACACCCCCGCCCGACCACTTCGCTCTGCTGCCTCCAGGCGACTGGTTGCCCCGTCGCTCAGAGGTCCATGTGGCCGATCGACCCGGTCACCGCTTGTTTCTGTCCTGGCCCCTCAGTGGTGGAATGAACTCCCCACTGACGTCAGGACAGCAGAGTCGCTGCCCATCTTTCATCAGGCTGAAAACTCACCTCTTCAAGAAGGACTACACTGAGCCTTCCACTTAGCACTTATTGTATTCGGATTAGTCCGTTTCTGTACTTTTGCTCTGGTTTATGCTCTTAGATGCTTGTTTAAAAAAGGAGATGCACTTATGACTTCTGGTGACCAGTAGTTCTCTTGCATACCTATGTTGAACACACTTATTGTAAGTCGCTTTGGATAAAAGCGTTTTCTAAATGACTGCAATGTAATGTAATATAAATGTACGATTTTCTACTCATGCTTTAGTCTGAGCCATTTCAAGCCCAATTCAAATAGTTAATGAATGTCATTGTAAAAATGGTGCTGGTGTTATCCACCATAACACACTCAGTGCTGAGTTCATGGTCATTTTAGCTGTTGCAGCAGAGCAACAACAGCTTCCTGGTGTTATGACACAGAGCGACCACTAGATGGCCCACCACACAAAGCATGGCGTCACTGTGTCCTTCACCAAACACTGATATGTGAGAACACTGACGCACACGTACAGGATGACCGCTCATGTTGACCAAGAACAAATTAAGTGATTGTAAATGGTGGTGCGTTAAATAGTCCAACAATGACCATATATACTTAATATGCTTGGCATTTTTAGGGTTGTTTTCCAATGTACCTTTTAACAACAGTCCAGTTTGGGCTGCTTGTAGTACAGAGTATTCATCACTAGTTACCTACACAGCTCAGTGCTTCACCTCAAAAAAACAAATATAAAAATGATTTAGGTACAGTACCACCTTCACCTCATGTTAAGCCAGGTAATGTTATGTTCAATATTTATCAAACAAAAGGCAAAGGAAAAAGCCCCCCCTCCCTTCTTTGCTCCTGATCCGTCAGCAAGATGAGGCCGAATCAGCTGGTTGAAGTTTAAATCAAAAGTATTTCATAATTAACAGACGCTAAAACGGTTACAAACTGAATCACACAATGAATTACAAAACAAACATATATTTCATGAAATAGAGGCCCAATCCGCACCACACGACAGACTGGTGTATCTGCCCCATGGCACGGAGGAGGTCCGATTATACAGTTTCTTTGTCCCTCCAAAGTCTCTGAAATGTCTCATATTACACATTCGATCAGCACATTGATCAGCTCAGTGATTGGCTGGAATCCAATAAGCCCCTCCTTGGCCCTTGTCCTGTTGTTCTGATCAGACGCCTCACCCAGCCACTCTCTTCCAACCCCCCCTCTTCCAACACATTCCTCAACCCCCGCACACAGACACTCAACCACACTCCTTGGTTAAAACTCCTACAAGTAAACGCACTGTGACACATAATATCCAGCACTAGCAGCGCTTTAAACTGAAATTCCTCACAGTAACAGCCTTATATGTTATTCAAATCATGTCTAAACATGAAAAAGACAAAACCTCACCAGTTAAGAGGTGGAGCTACACTGACGGGAAGCGCTTCAACGTCACACTCCAGAAACGAAAGTTGAGTTTGTCAGAGTGTCAGACACACTGCAGTAAAGACAAGTCTCTGTGTTTCTCTCAAAGAAAAGTCAAAGTGACTTCATCAGGTCTTTCTCAACAACACAGCAGAGTCTCTTCCAAACACTGGTGAGTACAGCTGATCATATTTACACTTTCAACAACCAGGATCAACACAAAACTGGAACTTTACTCAGGCAGGAAGTTCCACTCTTTTCACTTCATACTTGATCAATAGTTCACAATATAACTCTGTGTGTTTGTCCACAGTCCCACTATACAGTAACTCACTGTAACAGCTTTGAACAGTCTCAGGACTTTAGCAACTTGTAGCTGAATCTCTGTGGTTTGAACTTTAGTCTCACTGCTGCTTTCCTGCTGTTATTACTGTTCACTGATCGCTTCCTACATTCTGCTTCATCTGTTTCCTCAAGCGCTTTCACATTAAAAGCCGTCCACCAGAGAACCAGTGGGAGGCTTTTAATGTGAAGCAGCTTTGAAATGTGATGCATTTGTCATTTGGTAAACTGCTGGAATTTAACAAAATGCCGTCTACACAACATGAAGTGGCGATATTCTGGGCTGTTTTGCGAGAGCAGCGATCTTATAAACACGATTTGAATGATCTCTGTTTCTCAAGGCTCGGTCCAAACACATTTTATATGATGACACAACATTTCCAATATCTTGTGTTATACTTATAAGAACGGTAATCACACTGGTTTCCATTTAAACAAATATTAAAATATTTACAAATTTCCCCCTGGGGATGAATAAAGTGCAAATCTATCTATCTATCTAAACCTAATGTGTTAGCAGTGCTGTTCTTCAACACACATTAGACTTATTCTGTGCTGCTTTGTGAGAGTAGCAAGCTTGAACTTGTCAGCACGACTTTGATCTTGGTTGCTTACTTAAAAGTTAAAAGAAATAAAAAGAATCACACTTGTTTCCTTTTTAAACAAAAAATTAAACTATTTTGGAAAAAATGTTTTTCTTTTCTTCCACTCTGTGTGTAGATATGGCTGCTGCAAACTATCTGTCATCTGAAGATCAGTTCCTGTGCTCCATCTGTCTGGATGTGTTCACTGATCCAGTCACCACATCATGTGGACACAACTTCTGCAAAAACTGCATCACTGAACACTGGAATACCAACGATCAGCACATGTGTCCAATGTGTAAAGAGGTTTTCAACACAAGACCAGATTTGAGGATCAACACTTTGTTCTCTGAGATGGTTGCTCAGTTCAGACAGTCAGCTCAACAGAAAACCAGCAGCTCAGAGCAACAAGAGTCCAAACCAGGAGAAGTTCCCTGTGACGTCTGCACTGGAACCAAACTGAAGGCCCTGAAGTCCTGCCTGGTGTGTCTGGCCTCCTACTGTGAGACTCACCTGGAGCCTCATCTGACAGCTTCACGCCTGAAAAGACATCAGCTGATCGACCCTGTGGAGAACCTGGAAGACAGGATGTGTCCGAAGCACGATAAACCTCTGGAGCTGTTCTGTAAGACCGACCAGACATGTGTCTGCACGCTTTGTCCCGTTTTAGATCATAAGACGCACGAGTTTGTTCCTCTGAAAGAAGAATATGAAGGAAAGAAGGTGGAGCTGAAGAAGACTGAGGCTGAAATTCAGCAGATGATCCAGAAGAGACGACTGAAGATTCAGGAGATCAAACACTCAGTCGACCTCAGTGAGGAAGATGCAGACAGAGAGAAAGCAGAAGGTGTTCAGGTCTTCACTGATCTGAAGGAGTCTGTTGAGAGAGGCCTGAATGAGCTCATCAAAACAATAGAAGAGAAGAAGAAAACAACAGAGAAACAGGCCGAAGCTTTCATCAAAGAGCTGGAACAGGAAATCTCTGAGCTGAAGAAGAGAAGCACTGAGGTGGTTCAGCTCTCACTCTCTGAAGACCACCTCCATCTCCTCCAGAGTGTTCAGTCCTCAAACATCCACCATCCACCACCCACCAAGGACTGGACAAAGGTCAGTGTTCCTCCATCATATGAGGGGACTGTGAGGAGAGCTGTGTCTCAGCTGGAGGAGACGTTCAGTAAAAAGATAAAGAAGCTGCTTGAAGCTGAGCTGACGAGGGTCCAGAAGTTTGCAGTGGATGTGACTCTTGATCCTGATACAGCTTATCCTCAACTCATCCTGTCTGATGATGGGAAACAAGTGAAACATGGTGACGTGACGAAGAATCTCCCAAACAACCCAGAGAGATTTTCTGATTGTAACTGTGTTTTAGGAAAGCAGAGTTTCTCTTCTGGCAGATTTTACTTTGAGGTTCAAGTTCAAGGAAAGACTAAATGGGATTTAGGAGTGGCCAGAGAGTCGATCAACAGGAAGGGAAACATCCCAATGAGCCCTAAGAATGGTTACTGGACCATATGTTTGAGAAATGGTAATGAGTACATAGCTGCTGCTGACCCTTCAGTTCGTCTCTCTCTGAAGTCTCGGCCTCAGAAGGTGGGGGTGTTTGTGGATTATGAGGAGGGTCTGGTCTCCTTCTATGACGT
The DNA here is from genome assembly GCF_949748355.1 of Melanostigma gelatinosum. Taxonomy (NCBI): domain Eukaryota; kingdom Metazoa; phylum Chordata; class Actinopteri; order Perciformes; family Zoarcidae; genus Melanostigma; species Melanostigma gelatinosum. The sequence continues at coordinate 24,151,668 of NC_136644.1, read as the reverse complement.
AGATGCTGCAGCTCTTATCTACTCCTTCACTGGCTGCTCCTTCACTGAGAAACTCTTCCCATTCTTCAGTCCTTGTAATAATGATGGTGGTAAAAACTCTGCACCTCTGATCATCTCTCCTGTCAGAGTAAACTAATCACTTGTCTTATTTCATGTTCTGTATTTAGTTTTATTTCAAGTAAGCAAATGTACATATCTCATTTCCTACAGAATCTGTTGACTGTAGTGATTGATTTACACGTCATTATTTTATTATGTGTATCCCACTACATAGCAACACATTCATCTCTTCAACTCTGGATCATGACGCAAGTTATGTGGATGAAATGTATCTAAATCAATGATAAAGCCACAGACATTCATTTTAACTTCCAGAAGAAATCACTGTTTCTAAAGAAAACTATTTTTTCTATTTCATGAGCAGCCCCGAAAAACATTTTACTTGTATGATATCACTTTGTCATGAAGCTTCATGTAAGTGTCAGGCCTGTTGCATGCCTAGTGTCTACAGAGTAAAGTGTGTCATTGTTGTATCATAATAAGTGAAAGGACAAATCTAATTAGTAGAATAGATGCAGAATGTTCTATTTTGAGTGAAAAAGGTGGTTTGGTTCATTGCGGGTCACTTTGGCCAAATTATATTTGTTTTGTGAATACGAGTAAGATGAATTATGAGTCAAAGAAATCTGTAAATATGTGATTGTTGAATAAAAACTGTGGAATAAACTAAAAGTTTAACACAAAGCCTGAGTAAGCAGTGAGTTGAGCACCAAACACCGAACAGAAGAGATATTTCATGACGTATACTTTGCGTTTGCTGTGAATCAATCCACTAACAATGAAAACTACTAAATACAGAATGCCCAAATACAGCAAAAAAACATGAATCTCCATTATTCTGGTCAAACAACAAGCCTTCTACTTTCAAGTTCAAGTACATCATAAATCAGTCTGGCCTCCCGAATTTGACATTGGATGACTTCTATGATGAGCAACAAGCCTATAGAACGTATCAAAGCACAGTCCATTATTTGGGGAAATACTCTGGTTTGCAATCTTACGCTGTCAGACAAGGTGAAATTAATCTTTAAAAAAACATAAATCTGTTTCTATAGATCTGTGACCTGTCGAGCGACAGCCAGAGTCATGGCAGCAGTGCCTTCTCTCTTTAATGTAGTGGCTGGGAAACACAACACCTGCGACATGTTGCTCAGCCACGGTGCTGAGAAACACCAGAGCTGTACGGCCGACTCAACAGGAGGCCAAGATCTACTGTCAACAAAGGGCTTCTGAATAAACATCGATAATAAACTATCCAAGAAGATAATCTTGCCGGCACCGAGACCTGTCCATCACCATTAATGAAACAGTGGTGACGCCAACTCGGACTGCGAGGAATCTGGGTGTGACCCTGGATGACCAACTGTCGTTCTCAGCAAACATTGCATCGGTTACACACTCCTGCAGATTCCTGCTCTACAACATCCGGAGGATTCGCCCCTTCCTCACCGACGAGGCGCCGCAGGTCCTCATCCAGGCTCTTGTCATCTCCCGCCTGGACTACTGCAACTCACTACTTGCCGGAGCCCCGGCGTCGTCCATCAGACCTCTGGAGCTTGTCCAGAAAGCTGCAGCTCGTCTGGTGTTCAATCGCCCCAAGTTCTACCACACAACTTCCCTGCTCCGTTCTCTACACTGGCTCCCTGTAAGAGCTCGCATCCAGTTTAAGACTCTGGTGCTAGCCTACAGGGCAGTGAAAGGAACAGCTCCTTCCTATCTCCAGGCCATGGTCAAGCCCTACACCCCCGCCCGACCACTTCGCTCTGCTGCCTCCGGGCGACTGGTTGCCCCGTCGCTCAGAGGTCCCTGTGGCCGATCGACCCGGTCACCGCTTGTTTCTGTCCTGGCCCCTCAGTGGTGGAATGAACTCCCCACTGACGTCAGGACAGCAGAGTCGCTGCCCATCTTTCATCAGGCTGAAAACTCACCTCTTCAAGAAGGACTACACTGAGCCTTCCACTTAGCACTTATTGTATTCGGATTAGTCCGTTTCTGTACTTTTGCTCTGGTTTATGCTCTTAGATGCTTGTTTAAAAAAGGAGATGCACTTATGACTTCTGGTGACCAGTAGTTCTCTTGCATACCTATGTTGAACACACTTATTGTAAGTCGCTTTGGATAAAAGCGTTTGCTAAATGACTGCAATGTAATGTAATATGAATTGTAATATTTTATACTCATGCTTTAGTCTGAGCCATTTCAAGCCCAATTGAAATAGTTAATGAATGTCACTGTGAAAATGGTGCTGGTGTTATCCACCATAACACACTCAGTGCTGAGTTCATGGTCATTTTAGCTGTTGCAGCAGAGCAACAACAGCTTCCTGGTGTTATGGCACAGAGCGACCACTAGATGGCCCACCACACAAAGCATGGAGTCACTGTGTCCTTCACCAAACACTGATATGTGAGAACACTGACGCACATGTAGAGGATGACCGCTCATGTTGACCAAGAACAAATGAAGTGATTGTAAATGGTGGTGCGTTAAATAGTCCAACAATGACCATATATACTTATATATATATATAATATATTTGGCTTTAGGGTTCTTTTCTATCAATGTAGCTTATAACAACAGTCCAGTTTGGGCTGCTTGTAGTACAGAGTATTAGTACACTAGTTACCGACACAGCTCAGTGCGTCACCTCAAAAACATTAATTTTAAAATGATTTAGGTTCAGTACCACCTTCACCTCATATTAAGCCAGGTAACACCCTTGCATGTTATTCAAACCATGTCTAAACATGAAAGACAAAACCTCACCAACAGATGACGCTTCAATAAGAGGCGGAGCTACACTGAAGAGAAGAGCGTCAACGTCACACTCCAGAAACTAAAGTTGAGTTTGTCAGAGTGGCAGACACACTGCAGTAAAGACAAGTCTCTCTGTTTCTCTCAAAGAAAAGTCAAAGTGACTTCATCAGGTCTTTCTCAACAACACAGCAGAGTCTCTTCCAAACACTGGTGAGTACAGCTGATCATATTTACACTTTCAACAACCAGGATTAACACAACACTGGAACTTTACTCAGGCAGGAAGTTCCACTCTTTTCACTTCATACTTGATCAATTGTTCACAATATAACTGTGTGTTTGTCCACAGTCCCACTATACAGTAACTCACTGTAACAGCTTTGAACAGTCTCAGGACTTTAGCAACTTGTAGCTGAATCTCTGTGGTTTGAACTTTAGTCTCACTGCTACTTTCCTGCTGTTATTACTGTTCACTGATCGCTTCCTTTATTGCCTCTTGTTGTTTCACATTAAACGTTTTCTACCAGTGAACCAGCGGGAGGCTCTTATTGTGAAGCAGCTAGAGGAAACGTGTTAGCAGTGCTGTTCTTCAACACACATTAGACTTATTCTGTGCTGCTTTGTGAGAGTAGCAAGATTGAACTTGTCAGCACGACTTTGATCTTGGTTGATCGTGGCTCTGTGCAAGTCAAAACACAGTATACATAATTCAAAATGACTTTACCTAATATAATTAATACTTAAAAGAACAGTCATCCCAATAGTTTCCTTTTCAACTAAATATTAAACTATATTTTGAATAAATTGTGTTTCTTTTCTTCCACACTATGTGTAGATATGGCTGCTGCAAACTATCTGTCATCTGAAGATCAGTTCCTGTGCTCCATCTGTCTGGATGTGTTCACTGATCCAGTCAGCATACCATGTGGACACAACTACTGCAAGAACTGCATTAATGAACACTGGAATATTAAGGACCAGCACATGTGTCCCATGTGTACAAAGGTTTTCATCTCAAGACCTGAGCTGCACGTCAACACTTTGTTCTCTGAGATGGTTGTTCAGTTCAGACAGTCAGCTCAACAGAAAACCAGCAGCTCAGAGCAACAAGAGTCCAAACCAGGAGAAGTTCCCTGTGACGTCTGCACTGGAACCAAACTGAAGGCCCTGAAGTCCTGCCTGGTGTGTCTGGCCTCCTACTGTGAGACTCACCTGGAGCCTCATCTGACAATGTCAGGAATGAAGAGACATCAGCTGATCGACCCTGTGGAGAACCTGGAAGACAGGATGTGTCCGAAGCACGATAAACCTCTGGAGCTGTTCTGTAAGACCGACCAGACATGTGTCTGCATGCTTTGTCCCGTTTTAGATCATAAGACGCACGATGTTGTTCCTCTGAAAGAAGAATATGAAGGAAAGAAGGTGGAGCTGAAGAAGACAGAGGCTGAAATTCAGCAGATGATCCAGAAGAGACGACTGAAGATTCAGGAGATCAAACACTCAGTCGACCTCAGTGAGGAAGATGCAGACAGAGAGATAGCAGAAGGTGTTCAGGTCTTCACTGATTTGATGGAGTCTGTCGAGAGAGGCGAGGCCAATCTCATCAACACGATCAAAGAGAAGCACAACACAACAGAGAAACAGGCCGAAGCTTTCATCAAAGAGCTGGAACAGGAAATCTCTGAGCTGAAGAAGAGAAGCACTGAGGTGGTTCAGCTCTCACTCTCTGAAGACCACCTCCATCTCCTCCAGAGTATTCAGTCCTCAAACATCCACCATCCACCACCCACCAAGGACTGGACAAAGGTCAGTGTTCCTCCATCATATGAGGGGACTGTGAGGAGAGCTGTGGTTCAGCTGGAGGAGACGTTCAGTAAAGAGATAAAGAAGCTGATTGAAGCTGAGCAGAAGTGGATCCAGAAGTTTGCAGTGGATGTGACTCTTGATCCTGATACAGCTCATCCTGAACTCATCCTGTCTGCTGATGGGAAACAAGTGAATGATAGTGACGTGAGGAAGAATCTCCCAAACAACCCAGAGAGATTTTCTGATTGTAACTGTGTCTTAGGAAAGCAGAGTTTCTCTTCTGGCAGATTTTACTTTGAGGTTCAAGTTAAAGGAAAGACTGAGTGGGATTTAGGAGTGGCCAGAGAGTCGATCAACAGGAAGGGAAACATCACAATGAGTCCTGAGGATGGTTACTGGACCATAGGGTTGACAAGTGGAAATGAGTATGAAGCTCTTGATGCACCGTCGTCAGTCAGTCTCTCTCTGAAGTCTCGGCCTCAGAAGGTGGGGGTGTTTGTGGATTATGAGGAGGGTCTGGTCTCCTTCTATGACGTAGATGCTGCAGCTCTCATCTACTCCTTCACTGGCTGCTCCTTCAAAGAGAAACTCTTCCCATACTTCAGTCCTGATTGTAATGATGGTGGTAGAAACGCTGCACCTCTGATCATCTCTCCTGTCAGAGTAAGACTTTCTTATTATGTTTCTCCGTTACATCTGCAACACATTCATTAGATGCATTCATCTCTTCAAGCCTGTTTCATGACACATGTTATGTGGAGAATAATATCTATTTAAACCCATATTTTTTTTCTTTTACAGGGTCGCTGGGGGCTTGAGATAATCCGAGAGGCGGGGGACACCACGGACAGGTCACCAGTTCGTTACAGGCGCTTGGGGTCAAGCCGGAAGAATCGGATAAGAATGAAGCTGACACAAGGAGAGGAAGCAAACCGGACACAGAAGGGACCTGGGAAGGGAGGTGGCCAGCCATTTCTAACCCAGAATGATCTTGCTGTGATGTAACAGTGTCTACTGCACCACTGCTCCGCCCAAACATCAAACATCCCAAAAACATGTGATGTGTAGCTACAGAAAACACATTGCTGCTGAATATTTCATTGTTTTATAAAGCTTCATTTAAGAGAAAGGTCTTCTACATTCCTATGGTGTCTTTAGAATACAGTATGTGTCATTGTTACATCATAAAAGGAAATAGACAAAGATGTTTAATATAATTGACAACAGTATTTTCCGTGTTGTTAATTGGTGGTCACTTTGGCCAATTTTTCCTTTTCCGATGTATGGGTCAAAGGACCGAGGATGTTGTGTGCTCTATGGATTGTAAAGCCCTCTGAGGCAAAACTGTGATAAATAAATTGAATTGAAAAGACTTGAAAACCAAACACTGAATAGAAGAGCCTAGTTTACACATGAATAGTATTTTGTTGCTGTTACAGGTTAATGTAACCTGGCCTGGTTGCTTTGGCGACACCTCCTGGTTACCGGTGGAATCAGCAAGTGTGGTTTAATACAACAGAAGAGCAGCTGCGGCAAAAATAGACCAGGAGCATAGAAATAGAGCAGAGAGAAAAGAGCTTCTGCTCATGCATCGGGTGAACAGCGGCAGGCTGGAATGGCAGCCGACTGTTTTCAGAAGCGGTAAAGGAAACTAATGAGACACACCTATGTGGGGCGGACACTGGAGGGGGCTGATGGCTACAGAATGTGCTCTTCACTATGCTAACGTCTCCCCTCGATTCCTGTCTCCTTGCATCTTAGTCCCGCCCACGGGAGATGCAAGCTGAGGAAGAGAGGAGTCGAGGCAACAAGCATTTGACAGACGGAGCCGTCATTTTTAAGTCAGCTAAATATGAGGCCTTTGTATCTTTAAATGTAAATCAGCTCTGATGTTTTCAGGGAATGCAGCCGCACTGAACTGCCGGCTGGTCGAGCTGTGGCAGCGTATCGGGAACCCCCCAGAAATATCCCCAAGTATGCAAAGTCCGGCAGTTGACCGCGGAAATAAGAGCTCCGTCAGCGAGACTGAAAACCTGCCGCTCACGTCTCAACATTTCGGGACGTCAAACCAGACACCTCGCCAAAATACGCCTGTGAGGTTTGGTGAGAGCCGAGACCCCTGAAAGTGTGTTGGTACCCCCCCAAAAGAATCAACCGCAGTCAGCAGCGGCACCCTGTGTGAACCACTGCCTCGGTCAAACAGCAGGGTCGGGTGTTGCTTACAGATTAGAAAACCAAAGATTTGGCATCAACCTTTTCCAGGCCACACGGTTCAAGAAAATGCAGAGCGGTTTCTGGGAATCAGCATGCAGCACGAGAGGCAGGTCTGTGGGTTTGGAGGGCCGAGACAACGCACAGGTCATAAATCCCCCCCCCCCTAGTCTTTAACACCTTTCCTAACAGCTCGTTAGGACGCAGGCCCCCCAAAACCTCACACTCACTCAGAAAACGTATCGTATACCAGCAACGGCTGACGTAATTCTGAGACCAAAGTTCAGCTTACACCGCCGTCCGTCCTCCTGTGGGGGCTGCTGCTCAAAAAGTAGGTCCGGGCCATTACAGTCATTATTTTCCAGTTAAGCTTCGAGCTCCCCTCTCTGGAGCGGGGAGGGTCAGAGCAAAGCTCCAAACTAATTAAAACTGGGATATTATCGAGACTAAAAATAAACAAGGTTTTCCCAGCAGCCCTGACAATGACCTTTACAGAGGGATGAGGCATTTTTAGCCTCGCAGTGCCGGGAGTGTGTGTCACACTGCCAGGAGAGGCCTGCAGAGGAAGGTGCAGCATGTGGGACGATCACCGTCCCATAGTGCAGGGTAACCACACGTAAAACACTGTTTACATCGTGTGTATGTCGCAACAACTATTAAAACCTTTCCAGCCTTGAAAGTTGGCAGATAATACTTCATTCGATTGTTTTGTATCATTTATTTTGATCAGAAACATCCAGATGTAAACCAAGTTAATTCTACAATACAGACAGTATCACGCACTGAATTTGTTTGACTTGGTTGTGCTTATTTGGTTAAATTCATAAAAATGGGTTTGTAATTTTAAGTACCGGTATAACACTGGTACAGGAACATCCTGTTGATGCTGCACATTCAACAAAGAATCAAAAAATAAATAAAATGAAAAATAATAAATCTAAATGGCTTATTCAAAATTAAATCCTCACCTGGATATTTGCTTTAGAACACACTGTTAGAAGCCTTTTCATCGTCTAAATAAATAAAGATAACAGATGAATCCGAACCACTCACACGAGCATTCTGAAAAGTTAAGGGTCACTGACTGGTTGATACTTACAGTGCGAGCACATGTCCAGGGCATAACTGGCTTCATTTCCCTGAAAGAGAGAGAAGATTGTCAATAAAGGAAAATATTTTACCAAAAAAAAGGGGCAAAAAGCTTTTAAGAGAACAGAGCAGGATTGTCGTCTCTTGGATGTTTGAATTGTGTGTGTGGGCATGTGTAGAGGTGACAGAAGGCCCTCAGTACTTTATATTAAATCCCTCTGATATAATGTACAATTATATGTAGAACAGTTCTTCATGGGCTGGGAGAAATCGTCAACTAATCTGTAAAATCAACTCAAATTCATTTGAACTATTTCTGTGTCCCGTTCTCAGCAAATTGTTGGTGCCGTTCATAATGCATGAGCGACAGAATGATCCGGACTAAACTAGGCCAACGCGCCGCCTCGATTCTCCTCGTCTCATCTCTCGAGGACTTGAATCAGGCTGCAGATCCATATTTCACATCATTGTCCGCCCTCCAAAAGAGCAAATCCTCACATTTGAGAAGCTGCGATTGATAATTTTGCACGATCAAAAGACTCAAACAATTAACGGATGAATAGATTAGTTGTTGATTTATGTGTAAAAGTATAGTCAGAAAAAATAAAATACCCTCAAGGCATAAAAATTTCCACTGTGACTGTTACTATTAATATTATATAATTAGATTATTACTACTCGAGTATCAATGTAAACGCAGGATTTTACTGTTTGTTGAGGTGGAGCTCAGAACTAACAGAAATCAATTGGTTTGTAATAATAGTAATAATGCCGTCACAGTTATGCCCAAATTGGAACCTTCACTATGTTGGTTTAGTCCAACTCACAGCCTAAAATCAAAAGATATCACAAATAACTTTACTGTCACATAGTATGAAGAACATCGGTAAATAATAATAATACATTTCGAGACAAGATAATATTTGGTATTTTTGCTTGATCAAATTTGCTAAAACAATTAATTGATTATCCAATAAGTTACCAATTATTTAACCGTCGATAGATTCGTCACTTAATTATTTAACTTCCTGCAATCGAGAGCGAAATATATTATTTTGTAAAGGAGGAACCGAGTGGTTTGGATCTTGAACACGAGCCAGTCTCTGCAAAATTACAGAACATCGTTCCAAAAAACGTTCCATTTTGTTTTCCTCAATCAGTGTCGCTCCACATTAAATGATTCCGTTCGACGGAGGCCGACTGAAGAGCCGATCCGGTTTCTTTGGACTGCTGTGGCAGCCGCTCAAACATCCCTCCTCGGGGAACTCCACATGCAGCGGTCTGCTCCGGCTTGTTTTCTGACACTGAGACCAACACACACTTGGCTCTGATCGCGGGCGTCACATGGGCCGAGGACACTACGCGGGGTTCCCTTTTTATCTTGCGAGTTACTCATGACATTAGTATTTGGCTGCATTCTGTTTGGATGCTGTCGTGCGGTTAGCTGATCAGGCTTACTGATTTTCACAGTGTGTGTGTGTGTGAGAGCTATAGGGTTGCCATTAACAACTAATTCTCTATTAATTAATCTACCAATTATTTTACCGATGAGACAATTAATCAAAAATGATTCATTCTCCACCAAAGAATCCAATAAAACATTTTATTCATGTTCATTTGATCTTGGCAGACTGCAGTCTACGTCGTTGTATAATGCGGCACAAAAAAAACACAAAAAAAGCTTCCAGGCGCGACAACACAAATTACAAAACCGTAACTGATTTGTTCTCACCGGTTATATCGTCAAAATGAGAAAAAACACAGCTTCATCTCGCGAGGAGCTACGTTAGCATTAGTGACAGTTTGCATGCAGTTACCAAACGTTAAAGCGTAACGATAATGCACATAAGAACAGATTTAGAGGAAGGTAGACGACTGAACAATAAGTACCGGTAGGTATCCACCATATACCCTGCACTAACAATCTAAACGTTACCGAAAACTAGATAGACCAATCCTAAGATTAACATAGATTATGTTACAAACATTTCAACAAAGTATCTGAAATCTATAGCTAATGTAGCCTCTAGCTACATGCTGCAAAATGACTTCATGAATGCAATGAGAGAGTGAGACATCTGGTGGCTGAATGTCATCAAAAGCACCTTTAACTTCCTAACACCAGCTCCAAGCAGATTATAACAATTAAAACTAGTATATATATAATAACTAATATATGTATATAAATATGCATGAAACAACAATACAGTCATTTATTTCGTGATCATTTGAATCGTGTGTTTTTATGCAAATAACCACCATCGATGACAATAACAAAGTAAAAGGTGAACATATAGAATTTCTGAATTGGAAATTGGTTTACAGAGACTTCAGGAGGGTTGATGTATTTACAACTGGTCACATGGTTACTTTGGCATGCATTTAACACACCAGTGATAATTGTGTTTTAATGTTTAAATGCGTCTCCATGTACAAAACAAACCCTTGAAACTAAATATCATCTACGTATTGAGAGGACTACCTACAACCAAAACGCATAAAGACCATTCAAACCAATAGAGTGGTCTTCTCAGCCATCTGACTGGACCCAACCAAGCTTTTGTGGGAGGACATTCCCAACTTTTCCACAGTACAATACATTATCAACAAACCACTGCACTTCTGACACAGCTACTGTACTTCTTGGAGTGTCAGTAATAGCATTAACGGATTAGAGGAAGATTAGAACCAGAGGATCTTTGCAGGCGTTACCGTGACACAGCCCGGTAGTTCAGCAGGTCTTCAGACTAAAGTGGACTGAAGGTTATGGACAGGTGGTTCCCAAAAGAACTGTGTATGTTGTTACTTATATCTGAGTTTAGCAAGTCAAAATGTCTGCAGTGAACGTCTATGCAAGTTTAGTTTCACTCCTAGTCATCTGCACGCAGTACTTCAGTTCAGGGATTACAGCACTTTTACTTAGCGTAGAGCGACGACACCCTCGTCCTGTGGATGGTCCATCACACTGACATCCATCACATACCAGCCAGTATTAAACTCATGTTGCAAGGACAGTAAAGATACGCTTCACAGTGCGTCCCGAAATGACAAATTTGCATTAAAAGATATCATATGTTGCCATTTCCTCTTGTCACATATGAACCTGCAGTTTTCACTTGTTTATCTGATCCAGACAATTGTGCAAGGTGCCATCTGAAGCCCTTTAGAGTTACTTAGTGTTAAAGGAGCTAGAAACATATCAGGGTTCGTCTCGTCGGTGATGGAGTTGTTCCACGCTCTACTGTGACGACGTCTCTGAAACCGTGCAGCTGTTGAAAGAAGCCTGTTCAATTACACCGAAACTAAATACACTGAAATTAAAAACATAACCGTTGTACACTGCAAGTGCAAACCACTAAGCAGGGAAGCTAATCAGCTCAATCTCTCCACCAAGAGGAATTCATTTCATGAATCTGACCTACAATGAAACATGTGCCCGTATATTTAGGGACGGTGGACGGTAACCACACCTCAGCTCGGCTCTTCTGCCACATTATTGAAAATCTCCGACATAAATCTGAGAGACATTGCTTCACGGCGTACATGACAGTGAAGCTGCTGGTGCTGGAATCTCAAACTGCTGACCACTGTCATAAATATCAGGACAAAAAACACCAACTGTCATAACTACGCAAAAATGCACATGGTTGGGTTTTATTGTTGACCAACTGAAGTGAGAATAGCTAGTGTCAGCCGACCTCAAGTTCGCCTCATGCCGTTGCTAACTTCGGGGCTAACCCCCTTCACTTCAATTCGCAGGTGGCAAGCAAGACTCAGGACATTGTGATGGGTCTTGAGGAGTTGAAACGTTGAGTCACCGAAAAACTGTACACACACACACACACACACACACACTGCTACAACGTTACTCTCTCACTGGCAGAGGAATAAATCGTATGGCTATCAACTGCTTTTCTAGTTGGATGAGGACTCAACTGAAGATTCCCCCAAACGCGTCCCGTCACGTTATATCCCCAATACTCTAAGTCGCTATCTTTCTCAGCTCAGCTGCCTGTTCCACCAGTAGCCTACAGACTGATTTGTGGTGCAATACATCCCATCATTACAGCATCGTAGAAAGTGACGCGTCTGCATTTATGACAGTATCGAATCTGATAACATCTGGATAAATAAATATCCTGGACTGCCGTACTACCATAATAGCAGCCAGGCCAACTCAGCAAACAACAAAACTGTTTATCACTACGTGTGTTCATTAGCTGGACAGCCTGGATCATCTGCATACTGTGTTTTAATACAGACACACATTTACAGGTATCTGAACAAGCAGAAAATAATGACTTGATTGCAAGTCATAAATACTATGTGTTAAACAGGTGAACAGTCATTCCCGTCTGAGGATGAGGCGTCAGTTAAATCAGCATCTTATTGTCTGGAAAAATACTCAGGACTCCCCACAATCCAGTAATAGTACTATGGGGATTATCCTGGTAAAATAAAATCATCATTGCATAAAAAGAGTGATCACAAATACAGTGTATACGCCATCGTTCCTACATCTTAGTTTTCTATATTTTCAAACTGATCCACTACAAAGACATTTGTTTTAAATACCGAGTATATACTCAGTTTCTGAGTATGAAAAAGAGCAGTTTAGTGTGCATGGACTGGGGAAAGAAATGCGTTTTAAAATTCTGCTGGCTCACTGTGGGCGTATTCTTACTCGTGGCAGAACTAGGGTAATCGTCTCCACACAATGTTTGGATTCATCAATCCATTTTTAACTCGCATTAAGATTTTAACTCCTTAAAGGGAAACACTCACCGGCAGCGTATGAATGCTACAACATATACCACCGACCTATTTCCCAGTGTTGACGCACAAGAACTCTCCAAAATCACATATCACATTTGCTACCTGGTATTGGAACATCCCAGATACCTCAAATACTTCGTCCGTCTGTATGATGTAACGTGGCCAGTATGTGTGGTAATTATAACAGTTACATGCCTCCACAAAAAGAGGAAAACTTCACTGCATGACTGACGTGCGTATTAGTCCTTCAGAATTTCATAATGAACTGATATACTTCACTGAAGATTAAGAAGGAGTAGAAACAGCCAGAGTTTTCCATTCAGGCTCCTAATTTAATGTTTGGAGAGTTTCATCCTTAAAACTGTCACGAAGACAAATACCACGTAAATAGTGACGTCTATGGTTTTCTGGGATGTTTGTAGCACCTCATCCCTCTCTCTCTGTCTTTTCACATCTATTTATTATTTTGGGTTCATTTTGCCTGTCATTTGCCTTATTACAAGTATCAGCGGTTGATCAAATCACCTGTATCTATATAGCCCATGAATCAGAAATTGACCTGAAGGGGCTTTCATAGTTTGCAATTTATTTTTAGATCAAACATCATACCAACATTAACTCAATGCATTTGAATTAACAAGAAGATGGTCTGAATGTCACACAGCTAATACCCTAAAAAACAAAGAATGATTTGATCTGATCAAACACAACAGAGACGTCTGACTAATCTGCCATTCTCACATAAGACGAGCCCTAGCCCCAACACTTCCGGTCAACATTTTCAAAATAAAACTAAACTGCTGATGAAACTGGCACACACCGTGCGTGTGTGCGCGTGTGTACCAGCTGCAACATTAAAGCGATGAATACATTAATGAATACATTAATATAATCCAATAATATCATATACAGATCGTTTTTAAAACGTGTCATTCAGCATAATGAATGCTTTATCTTCGATTATCTTCTTTCCACTTTTATTTTGATGTATTTTTTAATGTTACGACACTTCCGTCGTCACTGTGTTGCGCACTTGACGCACCTTCAGCTAGCTAGCTAGCCTGCTAGCTAAACCGTGCTAGTATTTGTGAACGTTATTTCCTCACCAGCTAACTAGCCTTTGAGCCACACATCGACGTTACTTTATACGTGGATGTGCGACAGTACGTCCGTTGAAAGAAGCAGAACATAACACAATTAAACAATGCTGTCATATACAAAAACAACCTTACGCTCTTTTTTTTATGTCAGCACTATGCTAACGATAGCTAGGCTAGCCTGGGGTGCTAGTTCGGAAGCTAACAGTGCAGTCGAAGGAAGGAGAAGCTGTTTTTAACAACGATACATTATGATTTAAAAAAATAAATAATGAAGAACAGATTTATCTCACCATTTTGCTGCAAGGGGGTCTGAAGCTGCTTGGAGAGTAAATTTATAATTTATAATTTAAAGCTCCGTTGACGGATCGACGCGGGCAGATAAAGGCGACGTTTCAACGAGGTTTGTGACTTTTAACGGTGAGATACCGACCACCGGCTGACTTTACGGTCTCTGGCAGCGGGGGAGAGATTCACTGCAGCGAGAGAAGATAGAGCCGCAGAGAGGGGGAGAGAGAGACAGAGAGGGAGGGGGGGAGAGAGAGAGCAGCTACTGGTAGAGAGAGTGAGGGGGGGAGGGAGAGAGACAGCAGCTACTGGTAGAGAGAGAGAGTGAGAGAGAGAGAGGGGGGAGAACAGCTAGTGGTAGAGATAGAGCGAGAGAGGGGGCAGAGGGAGAGAGAGAGAGAGAGAGAAGAGGGAGCGAGAGAGGAGTGGTAGGTGCAAACCAAAGCTCGTCTATTGAGAGGAGGAATTACTCTATTTCATAATAGCAGATACCGAATAGATAGATAGAGAGAGAGGGATGGATGGATAGATAGATACTTCATTTATCCCACAAGGGGACATTTGTTCGCTACACCAGCATTTATGATACAGATAAGCAATCAAAGTAAAAAATAAAAATATATTGAGTATAAAAATGCACAATATTTACAATGAAATAGAATCATATTAAATTAATTAACTAAACAGTAGTGCAAATATTTTATTAACCAACAACAAACAAACAACAGTAACGGTGTTATAGTTGTGTGATTGATTTGGCCAGAGGTGATTTATTATAAAGTCTTATTCTTAGTATTATCACTATTAGTATTAGTACTATTAAGTCTTGTAGTGTAAAACACTTGGCCATGCATGTATGTGCTGAAGTACAAATTCGGGGTACTTGTCCTTTACTTTAGTATTATTATTTCATGCCACTTCTACTGCTCTACATTTATTTGACAACAAAATACTTTAATGATTATGTTTTCAAACCTAAAAATATGAAGAGTTTTTCAAATATGTGTTTAATATGTGTTTAAATTTAGTTACCCAACAATAAATACAAATAGAGAGAGGGGGTGACAGAGAGAGAAAGAGAGAGAGTGAAGAGAAAGAGAAAGAGAGGGAGAGGGGAGAGAGAGATATAACGTTTTTTAAATATGTCTTGTTATAAATTAAGTTACTCAACAATAAATACAAATACAGCTGCAACGATTATGTTTGATGAATCAATCAGTCGAAGTTAATTCGCAACTTTTTCTAGTTTAAGTCATTTTTCATGTTAAAACATTTCATTGTTCCATTTTCCTGAATGTGAATGTTTGTTGCTTTTCCTTTTAATACTGTTAATATTGTAATATATGAGTAACACTGTTCAGGTTTGTGAAGGCGTCACTTTGGGTAATTGTGTCGGTATTTCTCACTGTTTTCATTATTTTCACAAACCAAACAATCGATTAATGAAGAAATTCATCAGTAGATGAATGCATGAGTGATAATAATCGAATTACATAATATTTAATAGTATAACAGTCACAGGAGACATTTTACTGCTTTTAACAAGTTTACTAAAGAAACATTTTCAATGCAGCCTTTTTACTTGTAACTGAGTATTTTTACTGTGTGGCATTAGTACCTGTGTGGTATTAGTACCTTTACTTAAGGATTTTAATACTTCCTCCACCACTTGTAATAACTTCAACTGTTACTATACAATACTATTGGTTCAGTATTCTGTTTTATTGACAAATACACTTTATACTCCTTAGTTCAACACATAACAAAACAGCAAGGTATATGCATTGAGATATCTTAACAAAAAACAAACAAACAAACATCATATTTGGCAAAGTGAATCCAGCCATGCACTTCAAGAGAAAACAGAGGAAATGAGTACGATTCGTGGCGGCACAGATTAAACACAAAGTGAAGCACTTGCAGCAATAATGAGCACCGTGTCTCAAAGTAAAAGACCTCCGCAGCAGAAGGACGTCAACAAATTCTGTGAAAAGACCAAAACCAACAGTGGATGTATCCCTGCGTCCAAGTATTGCAATAGAGCTCCATTAAAAACACATCAGTGAGCCTCACACACACACACACACACATACCGCCCTGCTGCCACAAACACTAAATGTGAATTAATCCGCTGCTAAAAATAGTCCCCAACAAATGCGCAATTTCCTCCTGTTTGTTTAATAAAAACTACAGTGCGTGGCTGTTTTTAGGGCATTATATAACCTTTTTTTTAACATACATTTGTTTTCTTAAAGATGTACAGCTTCTTAGGAACCAATGGGCTTGGAGCTGAGAGCCACAGACAGGAAGTCAGAACGTCGTGAGACAGACCTTGTTGGTTTTGGTATTTTCATGGGATTTGTTTAAATTTATAGTAACACCAGTGTTATTCTTTGAAAGAAGAGTCCACCATCATCTACTCGCACTGTTACATCTCTTATTGTCTCATTGAGGTTTGGTTTATTCCCACAGAAGTGTTTTTTGTTTTTTTTTAGAATGGCAGCTCTCAAACTTTGATTTCTGGTGGATTGATATCAGAACCAGAACGTTTGCTCATTTGTTTTGGGTCCAACCTGAACATGAAAACACAGCATCTGTAGTTGGACAGTTGTCTTCAAGAGGGCGAAGAAACATCCCTTTTTCTACTACCTGTTTATTTAAACAGTGTTTATGTGTATTGGGTGGATTTCTCCAGTAAATAACACAATACATAAAATTATCACAATACACACTTTCACACGTCGTCTCTTCTCTCTCACTGACACATCCACGCAGCTTTTATAAATAACATGAAATACTTCTTCCACCCATCCTGGTCTTCAGCTGACACCATGCTAGCTGGTCACAACGTGTGCTGTGATACATTTAACCATAAGGGGTTGAAGGCTTCTTTTTTAAACTCCACTTTAAAGGAATATTTGGAACATTTTTGGGGATAAAACTTGTTTATTCTCTCCTCCAGAGTAAGACGAGAAGATCGATGTGAAATTCCGTCTGTCCATAAAGATAAGTCCTGTGTTTAGCCTAGCTTAGCGCAAAGACTGGAAGCGGGAAGACTACACCTTCCAAAGAAACCTGACGTGCTGCATCGTGTTCATTGAACAGGTGCAGAAATAACAAACCGCTGACAGCAGTCGCTGAACAAAGCACCTCAAAAGTCCCGACCTCATAGCGAAGCGCCGTCCTAACTGTCACCTAAAGCCTGCCGACTACAAGATGCTAACTAGCGCGTTAGCAAGCAAAATATGACAGCTTTGCATTCGTTGGAAAGTGTATCTTTTATTCTCGTTTGACAGACCCTAACTAAAGGGGAAAAGTCAAAATGTCCACTCCTCTTTTTAAATGTACGTCGAGTCACGTCACATGGCTTTAAACGTTGATTGCAAACGTTAAACGTGTTTATTTGCACCCCAGGTGAGAATGGTCATGCGGCAGCTATTTGGCAATTTACACTCAACCGAGATAAATGTGCTGATTCAGAAGTAGCATGCTAGTAAGAGAAATAGCCTCGTACTAGTAGTGGAAGTAGGTTGGGGGAGATAAATGGGACGAATGCTGCATCTTATTTGAACTGGGAAGTCATTGAACGAGTTACGAGGCTAAATGCATCGAGGACACATGGAAGCACTGACATGAAATGCACATCTTATATATAAATCTTCTCATGTGACTGTGTATCTCAAATAAATGTCCGATTGTTCCTTTAACCCTGAACACTCTTCATGTGGAGCGTCTCTTGATGTTTGAAGTCCAACCCACACGGGGTTGAAACTTAAAAAACGGATACATGATCGCTCCCTTTGGACAGAACTGCAATTTTAAGCCTCAGATCTTTTCCCACGTTCTGTCCCTTTAGTTCCCTTTGATAGAAAACATTTTTAAATCGGGCCTGGCTGGCAAACATGAGCGCGCTGTGTGCAGTTAACGTGTAGGATTTCTGAATATCATCTGAACTATTTTGTTGTGCTGGCATGTGAAGCTGCCCAAAAAAAGAAGCACCAGTGCTGAGAGCAGCAATAAAACAAAAAGAAAACTTTAAAGACCAGCATAGCAAACAGCTATGTGTTCTCTCCTCTCTCCTGATAAAACAACACAAATACCTGACCCCTTTGCTTACTTCACGCATGCCTTTAAGATAAGGCCGTCTTTTTATTGGGATGCTGATGTTCAAAGTCCTGGTGTGAGTGGACAGCGGAGGGACGAGCCGGCTCAGTTGAACGCCTCCTTGTTGATCCACATGAGGGTCCGCGTCTCGTTGGGCTTGCATTCGTAGTCGATGCTGCTGAATTTGTTGCCGAACTGGCAGTGCTCCCTCTTGTAGTAATTGTAGTATTTCGCCTGCCAGACCGTCTCAAACGTCCCTGCTTTGTTAAACTGGACAGGAAGAGACAAAAAACCTTCAATTCTGCTCTTTGATTTGATGGATCAGAAAAAGATTTCTGCACTTCTCTGAGCAAACGCCTCCTCTGATATCTGGTCTCTGTGACTCAGTTGTCTTACCTCCATACCGACTTGGACGGGTTGCCGGTCTCCGCTCTTGGTGTGCGGGACGCCCTCGGTGTCGTACTGCGCGTGATAAACCACCGACTCCTCGTCCCTGGACTGCTGCTCCAGAGGGAAGACGATGCCTCCGATGTTCATGTTGCTGTGAGGAAGAGAATAAGGAGGAAGTCGTTTGAAACTGTATCGAGGGGCGTTTAAAGGCGCAGTGTGTTGGATGTGAGGTGAGGTTGCAGATTGCAACCACAGACTGTATATAAGTAGTGGACGCAGTCATCGTGACGTCACCCGTTGTTGTGGACGGCCATCTTGGAATTTGTCCGTCACCATGTTGTTGTTTTTTCGAAACCAGTGAACAGAAGTTACCATATTTGGAGTTATTATCCCAAACTACAATATTTTCCTAAACCTAACCAAGTAGTTTTGTTGCCTGTATCTTTTAAAGTAGTTTCCTTTGAAGACCAAAGTTTATTTTGAAAAGAGCGTAAGCATGTAACGAGCAGAAATCGACACACGTATTGCTGGACTCTCATGGGAAAATGCAAGAAAAATATATAACTTTAATATAATAATCGGTAACTTTCTCGAAAGATATATTATATTCAATTTCTGCGAATAGAGCCCCCTAAATGCTACACTGTTCCTTTAAGTGAGAGGACACCTGCTGATGTTCTTCTCCTGTATATCATGTGAGATCTGTTTTGTAGAGGGGCTCCATTAGTATTTTAGTTCATATTGTGCTGACATGATAAATATTCAGTACGGGGATAAATCCTTCATCTAGCCTCAGATAGACCAAACCTCATGATGCATTTAGAGGATTTTAACTTTTTAAGGACCACCACTCTTAAACACGCTTTGTTTGGTGTTATTTTACATTCGCAACATTCAAACTATTCAGTTACAAACTATTTTATTTTACAACATGTGAGCTCGTTAGATACTGTAAGCAAATGACTAATGTTCACAGGGTGGCATAATACTTGTCGGCTTGGCTGTTTTGAGTTATCGGATAAATAACATCTTAAAACGACTATTAAAGAAGCTGCAAATCACTTGTATCTGTTTCACTGTTATTCCACTCTATTGGACATTTGTAGTGTTATCTTTGTTATTTGACTTATTAACGCTTCACCTTCCTCCTGAGGCTGCATGTAATTCATCTAATCCAACAACAGCAGAGACAGCACGAGCTGCTTGTACATCAGCAAAGAGACGACGCTTCCTGTCGCCACGAGCGATGAGAAAACAAGAAAAACCATCACACACACACACCATCCCCATGATGATTTATTCAGGCGGATATCGGATGCTGCAGGCTCTGCGGGAAGAAGGCCACGGAGCCACAAACATGCGCAGATGTTAATGCGTTATTTTATATGAATAGACGTTATTAATTATAATTATGGAAATGGTTTTAGAGGTGTGACTTTTTAATGTATTATTCTAAGGAGAGTGCCCCGCGTGGCCTCCTGCTGCAGATATTCGACCCTATAATGAAGAGAATAATAATAATAATATTGGTTTGAATTGGATTTCTTCTCACATGGCCTCGACGTTTCCAGGCTTCAACACCACCTCGATCTTGTATTTGGAGCCCGTGAGCAGTTTGATGGTCCTGGTCTGGCCGAACCTGGTTCCGTCCACCTTGAAGAACACGGGTCCTTCGTTGGGCTGGATCCGCAGAGAGATGGAGATGTTGACGATCGGAGGGACGTCGTCCATTATTATACCGGCTTTTAACGGTAATACGGGGTCAATGTGTAGGTCCCGTGTTGAGGGAGAAAGGCGGCGGAAGATGCGGTGATGCTGAGGGAGGGACCAGAGTCAAACTGGGCAGTGCGGGGCTTCCGGTTACGTCTTTCAAAATAAAAGTGTGTGTGTGGGGGGGGGGGGGGGGGGGGGCAAAGTCATATGAAAGTGGGAACAAATGGCCATTTTTATTTCCCAATGCCGATTTAAGACTTTAATTATACAATTTATTTTGACAAATAACCGACAAATATTCAAATTTGAGAAGCTGAAAAAAAACAGATGATTACAATTGTTGCCAATTAACATTCTGTCACTTATTCTTGTTCCAGTATTTAATATTTGAATGACAATGAGATAGCAATGATGACTCACCACATTTATTTCACTACTGATTTTTATTCAAATCATGATTTACGATCACATGATCACATTTACGATTTATTGCATCTCCGCCATTTTTACATCAAAGAAATGAAACTTCTCCATGATGCTTTTTTTTCTTTAAAAAACTATTTAAAAAAAACTATGTACAATTGTTTGTGTATATTCGTAAATAATAAAATATATTAGAGTAAAAGAAGTGACAGAGGTGCTTTGAATAAAAATTCTAAATGGGCCATCGCTCATCGGTCCAGCTCGGCCTGCAGGATCTCCCCCCAGGTCTCAGCATCCAGCGGCACCATCTTCCTGCCAATGAGCTCCTCCGCTGACCTCACGTGGCTGTAGCGACCTCTCAGCCAGTCCTTCTTCAAACAGCTGCGAGTGTAGTTCTTCACCAGTGTGACCTGCAGAGAGGAGACGGGCCATGTCTGAAGCATTAGAAATGTGGTTGTAACCACTGATAACTTCTAACCATTGATAACTTCTAAACATCTATAACACTGCTTTGACGAGCAGCTTCTCAGGTTGGTCCAGGTCTGAGCTCCCCCCTTTTTTCTTGGTCTCTGTGGGGTTTTGCTTCTTAAAAGTGGACCCAGTTGAATCAATCTTTGTACCATACCTCCTCAGAGTGGTGCTTCTTTGTTCGTTGAATTTGTAATTTCTGTATTCAGTGGCAGTTTGTCACAGTTACACTACCTCCAAGAGACTTGCAAATGAATGTAATATGCTGTACATCACAACCTTTTGGGGGTAGACCTGTTCTACCTCTGTCTAAAGTATTGCAAAATCAATAAAAAGATTAGAAAAGAAAAGTGGACCCACCTTCCAGGACAGGCCGTCTCTCCTGTCGCTGTCGACCTCCCTCTGACAGACGGCTCCGACCAGCAGACACTGCGTCCTCCACACCTGGTCGCTCTCCTCGATGATGTAGTGCCACAATTTGCAGGTCTGGGAGGCGCTGCACAGACTCCCGGTGTCCAGCTCGCCAAAGATCTTCGCACTCATTTCTGTCGGCAGCGTCTCAGCAAAGTTTTCGGGGGCGTGGGTGTTGCCGGTGGGTCTCAGAGAGGCTCTTCTTTTAGAGACGAAAAACACGGGCGAGATCCTCGTGGAGTCATGCTGCATACTAGCTCAAGAGTCCAACAGTTTGAGACGGCCTGGGGATAACAGAGGGATTCAACGTCACAGATTCTGATGTCACGGATTACATTTGAAGCTTCATCTCAGGTGTTCAGGATTAACTTTGTGTATCTGAGGGGCGCTTTGAAGATGGAACAAAGGAGGACAATTTGTTTTGGAGAATATTGTAAAACATTTTGTATTTTGTTGTGCAGCCAAGCTCACATTTCCACGAATATGGAAATCTTTATGAATTCGATTTTGTGCATTTTATATTTTCTTCTAAAAAGAAATGATGCTGCCATAGTAGCAAACTCACTGTTCTCTCCTCAATTGCAAAGATTAACTCACGGGTATATTCTGTCCCTTTGCTCAGTTACACAGGCATATTATATTATTATTATTATATTAATAGTCAAAAGCCTTTTCCTTAGTTAAAAATACAGACATTGACCCTCACGATACAGTCACATAGTCACACCAGAACTGGCACACGTGGCAGTTATTCGTCACCTATTACTAAACTGCGATGGTAAAATGTTCTATAAACTATATTGTCATGAATAAATATTTTCAGATTTCAATGATTTGTGTGTCAAAATTGGTTGTGACAGGGATTGAACCCATTTCTTTCTCCAGCACCAGGCCTGTATGTAAACACATTTTCCTATAAACGACACTATCAACATCACTGCCACGAAATCTGAATGATACAATACATTAAGAAAGACCGTATTTAATTGTTTACATCATTTTAAAGTGTGTGCCTTTTGATTAAAATGTAGAATGTCTCGGCCCCTCTGTTATTACCAACGCTTCTGTTTTCTGCAACGAAGTGCGAATCTCATTGAAATAACATCTGATTTTACTGGTGTCACACGCTCAGCTGCGCGAGTCTCATCTCCGCCCCAGCTAACAAAGCTAACAGCGATTGAAAAACCTCCGTCCTGTTGCAGTTTAAAAGCTAAATACATTTTTTTTCGGGACAACGCTAAAAGAAAATGTCTGCTGTCATATATTTAAGCACAGAACGATAATGTGTCGTTTAAATGAATGTTTCTTACGGGCAGTGTGGTCGCTCCGTGTCTTTCTGACAGCTGACTGTTTAAATGTCTCAACGGTTGTTTACACACAGATATACGTCCTGTGTGGTTTAAAAAAACTGCGCATGCGTAGAAAGGGTCATACTCCGACGAATCGCACATTCGCCAAATTCCATATTGAAATTAATAGTTATTATTAATGGCATTAATGGTTGTAAAATAAATCGGTAGACGGTTATGAACGGGTCTTTCATTCGGCATAAATGTGATATATTTTCGTAACTAAAGTTTATCAAAATATCAACTTATTTTGGTTCACATTTCACGCTTTATATATGATGATTGTTTTCGTTCTCTACTGAGACTATGCCAGATCTAATTCAATAAACCGTAAATTCAGTGTACTTTATTATATTTAAATGTATTTCCCCTAAAGTCGTGCAAAGTACGTTATATGCAAGCCGAATTAAATAGTGATATCTGTCCATTCATAAACCGTCTTGGGATTCATTTTTATAAGTTTACGTTATTCGCAAATATACAAGCACATTTTAAATTGAAAAAATCTGGATGGAATTCGGTGTCCAGAAATCTACTCGGCTAAACTCTAATGAGCTGCGCCAGACGTCTACTGCGCAGGTTCCCCAGCATCCCGGAAGTTTTGAATAACATCTATGCCTTGCAGCTGCATGACAGCAAAAGTTGTAAACGCTTTCTATGCTTTCGGTTTTTGCTTTTCAACCCCGAGAGACCAAACATATCCAGTGTACCTCCACTACAGGTAGGCAGAAGTAAACATATGGATTACTGCGCGACCCGTTGTGACAATAACGCACTACTTTTGTCTCAGACGGAGTTACTGAATGAAACACAAGTTAGAGGAGCTCTTTAAATCCTGATTCAATTCTCCTCGTAGCTTTCAGGAGTCATTGCACTTCACGGTAAACACTTGTAATGTATTATGTTTTTATACTAATACCTCCAGTGGACCGGGGTGAAGCTCCCTCCAGTCCCGCCCGCTGAGCACATGTCCGGCTTCGACCTCGTCCAAGTGGACGGTGGCGGCGGCGGGGATCCCATCCACCTGCCGCCGGGGGAGACGGTGTTGGGCCGGGGGCCCTTCCTGGGAGTGAGTGCACCTGTGGCTTTATTTTAGTTTGATTATTCTAGCAATACTCTCAACAGTGCACATTAACAAACATAGCTGTAACTGCAGATGACAGCTATGTCATTAATTCCAAAACATTTATATCCAAACAGTTTACGAATAAGCTCAAA
Source organism: Melanostigma gelatinosum (assembly GCF_949748355.1). Taxonomy (NCBI): domain Eukaryota; kingdom Metazoa; phylum Chordata; class Actinopteri; order Perciformes; family Zoarcidae; genus Melanostigma; species Melanostigma gelatinosum. The sequence continues at coordinate 24,127,508 of NC_136644.1, read as the reverse complement.
CAGCTCTTTTATTTGGCCTATGTGTAATATACATACCATGATTTAATTTAATTAATGACATTATGACATTTTTTAGTCCTGAAGACTGAAATGAAGGAACATGTGTTTCAGCTGCAGGTCTTCCACTGAACCACTGGAGGACTCTGTTTTCCTGATAACATGAAACAGGACATGTCCTCTCTGATGGGGTTAACATTTTCTGTTTTTTGAGCTGTCACCTAAATGACTTTCCAATAAGTTGTTACTACTTTTCTTTGAGTCTCTGAAGCATCTCTGCTTCTCAAACTTTATCCTGATTTTACGTCTTCTGGTACCACATGCAAGGATTGTTGTAAAATAGTCTTATGAAAATGAAAAAATGAAATAAAAACTAATATTTAAACAAAAATCCAGATGAAAATCTGGTTTTAAATACACAATTTACAGCAGGAATGCTGACGTTTGGGCATTTATAGTGTTTTGTTCAAGGAATTCTGGGGTTTCTGTTTTTTTTTAAATGCTTTATCCTGTGATGGAACAAATTGTTGGTCAACTGGGATTCTTGTTCCGATGGTTTTTCTATTTTTTCCACCTCTAAAAATATGTGAATCACTTTGCACTGAAGCGCTTCTCCTGTTGTGTTCGTCCTCACGTTGTCTCAGGTCAGCGACAAGAGAGTGTCCAGACTTCACGGGCTGCTGGAGAACCTGAACGGACAGCTGCGCCTCAAACCGGTACGTCCTCTCACCACACCGGGGATTTCACTTGTTTCACCATTAGTTCACTGGCGACGAGCCTTCTCCAACGCTTACCGTCACGTTTTAAAGCTGGAACAAAGAACTTGAATGTGATTTGAAACATAATTATTTGTCGTCGGCTTCTCTCAGAAGTGTAATCGTGAATGTCGCAGAAATCAAAGACTTAGAAAATCGACAGAGAATTGAATTGAATAGATCGCTGACCCTTTGTCAGCGATACCCGATCCAGCCATTTGTGTCGGTGTCGGGCCAATATCGTTATCGGATCCCTAATTTAGTCTTTCCTGTGATTGACTGGTGACCTGTCCAGGGTGGCGTACCCCGCCTCTCGCCCAGTGCCAGCCTCTTAAAGGAGAAGCTAGTATAGCTGACGGATGGATGGTCTCCGTCTCCGGCATCAAGAGAAACCTCGCGTTTAGTTGCTGTAATCACAAACCGTCGTGACTTCTTCCAAACAGATACATTCAGGATTCAGATCTTTATTGGTCCTGAGGGAGAACTGAGTCATTCCGGCAGCAGAAGTCAGAAGGAGGTCTGTTCGGAAAAGAGTAGGCGGCGGCATCCACATCAATCACGGCGACATCCTCTGTTTGTCATTCGTGTAATTGACTGGAGGTCTATGCATCAGCACGTCTCAACTCGTCATCTCAGACGATTAATGAACACATCACAGTCGCAGCACCTCAACCAATGTTTTTAATGGTGAGGGGGAATCAGTCGCGGCAATAAATGCGGCCTCCGGATGTCACGCTGGAAAACACGCACGGCTACAGACGCTCTTCACGAGGCTCCGTCGACGCTTTAACTTTCATACCCGCGTCACGAAGCGGAGAAAAATCCGATCTTTCCTCTGTATTTTAATGTCACGACAGAAGTATTACGTGACATCATGTTGTGAGATTTTTCGTATTTCAATGATGTAATATGAAAAAAAAATAGTGTAAAATTGACTGCAAATACAGTCCGATTCCCAAAGATCAGCGCAGTTAACGTGAAATTATGAGCATCTCCAGAGAGTTGGTGGTAACTGATAAAGGTCCCCTGTAAAGGAGGTCTACTCAAACTCTACTATCTTCATTTCTTCATCTCTAGACCCACCTGAACCCGTGCTTTGTCCAGTCGTCTCTGACCGACGACCCTCGACCTCTGCAGAGAAGTTCCTGGTACCCTCTTCATCACGGAGACCTGTTCTCTCTGCTGCCGGGCCGGTTCATCTACCAGGTGGTGGCCGTGGGCGAAGAAGGCCGCGCTCCCAGGTACTCGAACGTTAACGCCGCGTGTCAAGCTCAAGAGATGGAGCTCATTTGCATTTGCAGCAATGAAATCAAGACGGAGGAGGCTGCTCTCCACTGTTTCATTATAACGTCTTATCTCTTTTATCTTTGCAGAGCAGACTGCGTGGGGTTGAAATGGCTCCGGTTCAAGTGTTATGTTGACTCAATTAAAAGCCAAGATTAGGGAGACGGTCGATTCATGTAGTCTGTGGGCTTCGGTAATGTTTTATCTATGAGTTCGGGTCCCCTATGTTGTCCTGAGGCCCGCTGTCTGTTTGAAGTTCAGATCAAAGGAACAGGAAAAGGACACTCGAACAAATGTAAACCAGCCGAGGCTCACGTTGCATCGAATACAGAAACTACAGCTTGAATCTGAGCAGCAGCAGAAGGTTTATTAGGAGTTTTAAAAGTGGACTTCAACCTCAGTTTTTCAGGCTTAAAAATCCCTTTTTCGTTTTGTCACGTATGACTTCCAATAGAAACAGTCAGATGTTTGAAGAAGAGGAGCGTCCCGTTGATCCCGAGCCAGATGTGGAGCCAGAGGTGCAGCCACATCCTCCTCCTGCTGGACAGACTCCTCCGCCACCGGCAGCTCCGTCGAGCCAGGAGGAAGCCGTCAACAGAAGCCTGAAGGAGGAGGTTTGTTTAAACTGGCATCCAAACCTGCATCAGCAGAAAAGCGGCGCAGCAGGAAGTCACGTCACGTCCATCGCTTTTATTGTTTTTGGCGATATGACGTCATTATGAACCAGGAGACGATCCAAATTTGCATCTCTGCTTATTTGGTGTCTTTCCCTTTTAATATTCCTTGATGTATTTTGGATGAAGTTCACTCACTGGATTACAACAAGCAGAATATTCCGTTGCATGAAAACATGTCGCACATTTAGGAAATAATTGCTTCCACCTTTTTCCACAAATGTTGACTTTTGGACTTTATTACGCTCTGGAGTTGGACATTTTTGGATCACACAGGTCGGAAACAATCCTACGCAGCCACCACTAGAATCAAATTTTTACAGATAATGTGATACTAATAATATAAGTGCAGAAATACCAGGTTTAAACAGAACGAATCGACGCAAAAATGAATGAAGCTTCGAGCTCGAGAGTGGGGCGAGTGTTTCTGTAGCGTTGAGTCAAATTCTTCCAGTTAAACTTTCATTAATATCAATAATTTAAGATGATCAGCGTTATAGTGTTCAGTCTCAGTGTTACCTGCATTGTTTCCAGCTCTGAACCCACTGCACACTTCCGACAAATGTTTTCTGTGTTCGTTTCATGAAGGGAGCCTCTGCACGTCCAAAAGAAGTTCAGGACGACCAGAGGGACGTCCCTCCGTCTGTAACCAAGAGAAGAGTTTTACCTGCGTGGATGATGGCGGCTGCAGCAGCGCCACACAGTTCCTCCTCCTCCAGCCCAAAAGGTACCTTCACTTCCTGTTTCATGGATTTATTGGCTTTTTTTCACGCGTCTGTCCACATTTCACACTTGATTGGATTTGTCTTTGCGTCACAATACATTTGTTGGTTCCCTTCCTATTTTAAAATGTCTTAAATATCCAGATTTTTGGGAGGCATTCAATTCAATTTGTTGAAGAATATGAGAGTGCACTGTGTGTTTTTGTTGTTCTGTATGTCTTTTACTTCTTCAGCCCGACTGAGAACAGATTTTCGTGGCCAATATTGATATTTGAGAGTTTAAAATGCCAGACAGCGATATATGAGCTAATATAAATGATAGTAAACACAAACGCAAACTTTCATTCCCGCAGTCTTTGGCAGCGGTGGAAAGTACTTTTTCTGAAGTTCTCTACCTTAGTACAAGTTTGAATTACTTGTATTTTACATTTCTGCTCCTCTACATTTCTGGGGGAAATATTGCACTTTTTACTCCGCTACATTCAGCTGACAGCTTTAGTTGCTTTTCAGATTTTATAGTAAAATTCTTGTGAGGCTTTTACACAAAATCAGTGTGTAGCTGTGTCTCCTTGCCACGTTTCAGATGTCTCTCCGACTTGTCCCACCAAAGACATTTTTCTCCTCTAAACTGTTCGGCATTTCACAACGACCCCCAGGTTGGGAACCACTGGACTAAACTAGCTCTAAAGTAGCTCTACCTCGAGCAGCTACACCAGTAAAAAATGACTTGTGCATTGATGTATCGGTATTAATTTAATAACGTCAGTCACAGGGCACACATACTGCAGAACAAGTACTTTTACTTTTGATACTTTAAGTACATTTTCCTGATAATTACTTTACTCAAATACTTCTTCCACCACTTCTTGTGTAAAATGAATTGGTAAGTTTCCTTCTGATTAAAAACCTTTGATATTCTGATTTATACGATGCATACTGGTATTGATTTTTAACAGATTTTGTATGATGAAATATAATTTTTGGGCTCTAGTTTTCGTATAATCCTCTGAAGTCGACATTTGTCTCTCTGTTTCAGTTCAGTCCGCTGTGAAGAGAAGTAAAGGACCTTCAACCAGCACGAAACCAGCTGCAGCCAAACAAGCCACGCCCACCAAGGCCTCCTCACCTGAGGAGGCGGAGCTCAGCGAGGAGGAAATGCAGAGGAAGAGGAGAAGGAAGATGAGTGATGAAGAAGAGGAAGCAGCTCAGTCTAAAACAGTTGAGTATTGTTAGTGAGTTGTAGTTTTTGTTCCCGTGTTCAAGGACAGAGGATCTCGTATGTATACAGATTGTAAAGCCCTCTGAGGCAAGTTTGTGATATTGGGCTGTACAAATACATTTAATTAAAATGGAATTTAAATTAAAATAATGGCTGTTATTACATGTTTTTACCGTCTTCTACAAAAAATTATTTTGCTCCAATTTGGTCCAAATAAAATGAGGACTGTGAAATTACGGTAAATGTCTTCATTCTGTCTCTCTGGACCAATAAAAGCCTTTTTAATCGTCTGTCTCTGGTGTTGACTCTCAGGACGTTCCTCCAGAGCAGCGCTCAGTCAGGCTGCACAGTGAATCCAAGAGGTCAGAGGTGAGCGACGAGTCTGCCGGCTTCACCGTAGAGGAGGAGGAGGAGGAGGAGGAGGAGGAGGAGGAGGAGGAGGAGGAGGAGGAGGAGGAGGAGAGAGCGGAGTCGTCTACAGCTGACATGAACACCACCACACGGGCGAATGTGATCAGTCAATCTGACAACGAGGAGGACAAGAAGCAGAAAAATGGGCGACAGCAGACTAAAGGAGTCGGGTCGAGCGGCGCCTCTGCGACCGGACTTAGAGCGCCGTGTCCGTACGGGAACAACTGCTACAGGTAGCGTTTACCTGTGCACGAACACACGAAAGATTTCAAGATCATTAAAGCGAAGGTTTGCTTACACAACCCTAAATCACAAAGAAAAGAGTCTCAGAGACGCATTACTAACAGAGACGCGAATACTAACCAACCAGAACCGTGGACGGATATGAAAAACAGAAAAGATGTAATTGGTTGTCTGTGGTTTAAGTGGATTGAACTTCCACTGTTTGTTCCTCTTTTTTTTTTAACTAAGTGTACATAAGAGGGAGCAGCAGCAGGGACACATCCTGAAGAAATCTCCTGTGTTTCACAGACATCCAGCGCTTCTCTGAAGACCTCTCACGACCTTCTCTGTTTGTTCTTCCAGGAAGAACCCGGTCCATTTCCAGGAGAGCAGTCACCCCGGTGACACCGACTACGAGGTGGAGGAGGAGGAGGAGGATGAGGAAGAGGAGACGCAGGAGGCAGATCGGCCTGAGTGCCCCTACGGCACCGACTGCTACAGGTCAGACATCACATCACAGTGAGATGAAAGGGAGGGATTGAAAAGTATGATGGGGAAACCTGGCGACCCGATGAAGCCGACATCAATGGCAGAGATGGTGTAACGTCGCGAGATGATCCTCGCAGCTTTTTCTTTAGATTTAGTCTCTATTTTCATCCTAGTTTCCAGCAAATGTAAAGCATCAACACTATACTATACTAAATCGTGCATCCTCAACAAGTCTGACTGTTATACGGGGAGATGTCTTAGTAGTCTTAGTGTCTTACAGATGTAGGGTTTCTCCCAGAAGACGCATCTCTTGATCCATTAAGTTAACAGATGATGGCCTCCACTACAGACGTTCATGTTAAAGCAATGGTTCAATGTTTAGAGAAATACGCTTGTATGCTTTCTGGCGGAAAGTCGACAGTGACTTTGATTTCTTTTGTTCCCCGACAGGAAAAATCCTCTTCACAGGAAAGAATACAAACACACAAAGACACCAGGTGAGATGTTTCACCGACCTGATTTCTGTTTGACGGCATCAAAACTAAACACACCGTGAACGAAACATTATTTCACGTTTTTAATCGAAGAAATGTTCCTGCTCTCAACAAATATAATACATGTTAATATCACATATGTTTCTTAATGTCATCTGATTAAAACTTCTATAAAATGCAGGAACAACTCAGGTTCATTATACAAATTCTGTTAAGTTTTTAAAAATGTTGTTTATTGAACATATTCATTTAATAACAGTCAAATGTTTCTTGTAACTCTATTAACATTCTGTTATTATAAAAAAGGAAGATACATGTTGTCTTTTATCTGTTATAGCTACTATAATAATAATATTGAGCCCCCAAACTTCCTGCGAAGGCTTTGCTCTCAGTGTGTGTGTGTGTGTGTGTGTGTGTGTGTGTGTGTGTGTGTGTAAGAAGGAGTGAATCATGTTGGGTAAAGTGCTTTGAGAGGTGGGAAGAACAGAGAGGCGCTGCAGTAATGCAAGTCCATTTGCTAAAGCAACGGCTCCTGGAAGGTGGTGAGACGGCATTTAATAGAATGACAGTTCCACACGCGTCGTTGTGGGAAGTGGTTGTCAGTCAGGGATGCGAGTTGTCGGCTCTGACGGCAGCCCGGGAGGATCTCCGGGGCCGATTGTGCAAAGCCGCTGGTGCTGCTGTGTTGACATTTTCAACCAGAGTCGCACAACATGCGTCCTAACAAAAGCGAAAATACAAAAGGGAAATGTCCATCTCTGGAAGGGTTTAACGACAGATCCTCGATCTGATAAAGAAGAAAAAACACACACACACACACACACACTGGATCCGTCACCAGAGCTGCTCACGATCTATAAACCCACTGGGGTCTATCAATTTTGTTGTTAGCAGGTTATAATGTAATCTGGAGACCCTTCAGGACATCAACCCCCCCCTGTTGCAGTGGAAACGATGTCTCCCCTTATTTCTTCCACTGCTCCCCATCGAGGAGTGAAGACAAGAAATACGATGTTGTCTTGATGATCGCTGAAGTAAAATGTCGTAAAAGTTACAATATATATACCTTCATTTCATTAGGGGTAGTAGTATCTTTCTATAATAACAAGAATGATACAGAACTCAAATGTCCACTTACGAGCTTTTCGAGGGTTAAAAAAAGTCCTAAAAAAAATCATAAAATCTTTGACATTTGTTGACCCGAAGTGGATGTATCGTGCTGCCGAAACCACAAACGTTTTCCACTGTCTGTCTCTTTTTTTATTCTAACCAAACGTAGAGAAGGAAACCAGTTCATCAAAGACGTCTGGAAGCAGAGGAACATGAAACAAAACTCTCCTCGCTTCTCACGTTGCACTTCAAGCTTTTCCTTGTTGTCTCCGTTCACACTGCTGATGCTTTTACAGCTCGCTCCACACGCACCGTCCCCAAAAAACGCCCCGCTGACGAAGACGACGACGACGAAGACGACGAAGACGACAGCTTCATTAACGACGACAGCGAGGACGTGGGCGACGACTCGGACTACGTACCTCCTGCCTCAGATGACAGCGGCAAGGAGGACGTGACAGGACTGCAGGAGGAGGCAAAGGCCTTCATGAAGAGGAGGAAGTAGATTCAGGCCTCCATCAAACTGCTCACAACAAGGTCTGCGGATTATTTTGAGTAACCGGGTCATGACTTCTTGTAGAGAGACATTGCTGTTGAGTTATTCAAATGTATTCTTTATTTTGTGTCATCTAGTCCCATTATATTGGAGAGAACCAAAGCAACTCGCACCAAAACAATCTAATTGATTAAAAGCACGACGGGTAATCGTCAATAGTTCTTGATTTTGGGTTGAACTGCCCCTTTTTAAAAGCCATGAATTGAAGCTTTACAGAGTTTATGGAGCTCCCAGCTGTTTTGGCAGCTGTTTTGGCCCTTTCACGTGTTGACGACTGACCTGTTCCCCCACGTGAAGCTGACCGAAGACTGAAACGTAAATGACGAGCAGCACGTAGCTCTGCGGCTGTTCACTGACAGCGCGTCAGGCGTCTTCACGGTTAACCTCAGAACACAGCGGACCGCAGTAACTCGGCCCGATTGAAGGAAATAGCTGTTTTAGTCTGAAACGCACGCCTCGAGCAGCTTTCAATGCAAATTTCAACAGAGGATTCTCTCCAGGACGTCAGCTCTGTTTGCTGCAGACACAATAATGTGACAAACCACTAAAGGTTCTTTCTGAGCCACTGGGAACACTGACAGCACTCAGACACAAGCATTAGTCCAAACTGAATGATTTTGCTGAGTTGTATTTTGTCGCTTAGATTTTATTCCAGATAATCAGTTCTTTTTTTGGATGGATTCTGCTCGTGTAAATATGTAAAATTGAGTTTTAGGCGGAGCTGTCTTATAATTGTTTCTCGAATTTGTTGGGCTGTTTTTCTTACTTTGTTTAAATACATTAGATGAAGACAGTCTTTCCTGCTTTTTGATTCTGTGGTTTTATTATGAAAGAGAAACTCACACACACTCATCATACAAACAATTTTCTGTTTTACAAGAAAAACAAGATTTCATGTCTTATTTCATTCTAGTGGCAAATAAATTTGTTTCATTATATTTTATTGATCAAAATGCTGACGTGCTGATGTTTAGCAGGCTTAATGTTTACCGTGTTCACCATCTTAGCGTAGCGTGTCAGCACGCTAACATCTGCTCATTAGTGGGGCTGCAACGATACGAGGAAAATATGCGACAACATTGCAACGAAGACATTACTTGCGATACACAAACGGATATTACGGTGAACTCAGTTCGGCCTTTCTGCTGCTCTCAGTATTCTTCTTAAACACAGCAAATTGGTTGTTGAATTAAAAAGAATGGCGACCTCATGAATTTTCAAACATGATCTCCGCTCACGTCTCCAGAGCTGCCGTCTAAAGCACAAACAACACGAGTAGAGGATGGATTCATGTAGAGCGCCTCGCAGCACCGTCTGAGACACGCATGATCATACAGAATATGAGGCTTTGATGTAGATTAAACTACCCAACAGGATATAAATGAGTGAAAAGTATCAGTAAAATGTAAAATACACATTAATGCAGCGGCAATATTAATCCAGAAACATCAGATACAATAGTAAAACACTGACGGGGAACATTTTACTGCACGATAAGTACAACTTCATCAATATTTTTTTGAATATTATTGATCATTATTGTACAAATGAAATAATAAACACACCATTTGTTGAGTCATTGTTGTCACGCTCCCCTGTGATTGGCTCAGCTGTTTCAGAGGGATGTGATTGGCCGAGAGTGTTTTCATTAATCGCCACACCCTCTGCTTCCGTACGCCACTTCAGTCAGCATCTTTTTGCACTTTGCGCTGCTGCACATGAACAAAAACAGCAGATGTGCTTGTAGCCGCCATTAGCTTCTCAGCGGAAGCCTTTTCGGGGGAAATACATTTCTTTTTTTCAACCTGCTTTCTGACCAGGACGAGAACGTCTTCACCGAGGAAAAACCAACGTTTGAATCCAGTATTTCTACAAACTGTACCAAGCGTCTCAGAAAGAGAACTACAAACATGGCCCCATTGTACTCTTCTTCTACGTATGAGCTACGGACGCTACGCCCAATAGGAAGCTGCAGGGATGGTGCAGGAAGTTAGCATTGCGCTGATCCCCTCGACGTTTATGATACTTCACACATTTTGAGAATGTTTACAAATGAACACCACTTTTGTGATTGTTGAAGCACGAATGCAATCGGCAGAAGTAAGAAGCTAACGTTAGGCTATATAGGAGCTACACCACGGTCACATGACTTCTTGTCACCACCACGAAGCTAAAGGAGGACCAGTGTTCTGCGTGATGACGTTTTGTGGTTTCATTTAGCCTCTTGTCGGCACCCGTGGAAGTGTAAAAATGCTGACTCGTCTCTGGGTTTTAGGGCTCCTTCCTGCAGCACTCCCTGTTGGAGGCATCGGCATCTCTGGTCGGGTAATAAGGGTTGAAAGTTCCCGCCTTTTGTTCGCCTCTGACCCGTTTCTGGACGAGCTGCAGCAGATGCAGCCCGCTGTTTGAACGGGCAGATGTTTGGACCTCTACTTTAGCCGAGCCCCCTCGGCGTCCTCCGTCACCCGGAGGGAGCAGGTCCGCGCCTCCCCGTCATCCACCGACTTGACGAACGTCACCAGCCTCAGCTGGAACTTTCCCGCCTTCTTCAGGCGCTTGTTGTTGTGTCGGACGCTCGTGAAGCAGAGGGTGTTGATGACCCCGTTGCTCATGGCGAGGCACTCGATGATGTAGAAGACCACCAGGGAGTTCTTGTCTCTGGATATGAGCGTGGGGTAGAAGTCCCGCAGCAGGGTGAAGCCGTAGTACGGCGCCCAGCACAGGACGTAGGCCGCCAGCACCAGAATCAGCACCACCACCGTCCTCCGACGCCTCTGGAGCCTCTTCCGGATCTGATCCGTCTTGAAACCCGGGACGTCCTTAAACCACAGCTCCCTGGAGATCTGGACGTAGCAGACAGCCATGACGGTCACCGGGACCGTGAACTCCAGGGCGAAGACGAGGAGGAAGTAGGAGCGGTAGTAAACCTGCTGGTCCACGGGCCAGATCTGAGCACAGAAGGTCTTGTGGGCGCCGCCTTCCACGCGTGGGTACGTCACCTCAGAGGCCATGTAGGCGGAGGGGATGGAGATGAAGATGGGGACGATCCAGACCGTCAGGATCACGCAGTACGCCGTCTGGATCTTCATACGAGGCCTCAGAGGGTACAGGATGGCCATGTACCTGCAGACAGCAAGAGCAACGGTTTCTTTGTCTGATTTGATTGAGTGGACGCAGATGTGCAGAGAGGAGGACGCAACACTCAGACTTAAAACTGGAACCACTTTGAGCATCCCGGATACACAGATATTGTTTCATCTTTCCTCCCTGCTGATGCTGTTTATACATGAGAGCGTGTCAGCCATGATAAATGGAACATGGAGTGGGGCTGCCGGTCCTCAAGTGTGAGCGGCAGCCGATGATGGATTTGGTTCAGGAGCCCAGAAGCAGCTTTTATTTTGGCGGAATGTAAATCCCCTCAGAGTCCTGAGATCTCTTTGATGTGGAGCGATCATTGATGTTTCTCTGACGGATGAAGCTCTGTAGTTCGGCCAAACTACGTCTGCCTGCGACATGCTAATGTTAGCAGTGGCTTATCGTTGGTGTGTTGGCACACCGACATGTTGATATGTTGAATTAATTAAAGCTGAGGGTTAAAGGCTTGATGCTGCATTCACACATGGGTAGAAGAAGATTCTGATTAAGGAGCATTATTTCAAGAAGGTCGAGCCTTAAAGTGACAGCACATGAACATAGTCGGTAGTAGAAGCAGTAGCGTAGACCAACACGGCTGATAATGAGGCTGAAAACGCTCCTTGTTGTGTGCATGTTGCTGAGAACAGCAGCAGCTACTGTAGCAGAGTGCGTTTTCTGTCTCGTTTGTTGTCGCAAACCAACCAGAACACGGCCCGCGGCTGTTCTCCCACACATGCATCTTGATTATGTGATCTGGACACAGCGGGCGGTCGTGTGCACGCAGGAGAAGAACGCGAAGGAGGTGATGAGAGGAACACACACGTACACAGAGGAGAGAGAGAGGGAGGGAGGGAGGGAGGGAGACACATACACAGAGGAGAGAGAGAGAGGGAGGGAGGGAGGGAGACACACATACACAGAGAGGAGAGAGAGAGAGAGAGAGAGGGAGGGAGGGAGGGAGACACACATACACAGAGAGGAGAGAGGGAGGGAGGGAGGGGAGGGACACACACACACAGAGGAGAGAGAGAGGGAGGGAGGGAGAGAGAGAGAGAGGGAGGGAGGGGAGGGACACACACATACACAGAGGAGAGAGAGAGGGAGGGAGGGAGGGGGAGAGACACACATACACAGAGGAGAGAGAGAGGGAGGGAGGGAGGGAGGGAGGGAGGGAGACACACATACACAGAGGAGAGAGAGAGAGAGAGAGAGAGCGGGAGGGAGGGAGGGAGGGAGGGAGGGGAGGGACACACACATACACAGAGGAGAGAGAGAGAGAGGGAGGGAGGGAGGGAGACGTGCTGTTAATCTGCAACATGGAAGAGGATGAAGGAAAGGAGGGTGGAAGAGAAAGAAAGAAAGACATGATATCCACTCCGTCTGTGTTACTGCTGTAAACATGCTTCACGATAAAATCATATTTGAGAGAGAAACGTCTCTTGGATCAGCTGGAAAATGCATCGTCACGAAGCTTTTCTTCTTAGAGATAAAACCTACGACACAAACGTACGATGATCTTATAGAATATTTATCACCCGCCTACCTTGTGACTCTGAAGGTTTGCAGCTCCCCCATGAACTCACTGCACTGACCCTGCCATAAAAAGTTAAGTTCATGGAACTAATTGTGGTAAAGATTGACTTAAATGTGTCGGAGAGGTGAATAAACAAGTCTCACACCAAAACCTGATCGCTTGTTCCTCAGCTTGTGATCTAATTCTCCACCAGATCACATTTAAATCGTCCAAAAGTAACATTTGAGATATCTTGCAAAGTAACCAACGTGCTAAAAAACTAATGATTAATGCAGTTCAGCCGCGTGTGGCCGAGGTGCAGGTGGACTCACCTGTCCACAGCGATGGCCAGCAGTGCGTTGGTGGACACGTAGAGGGAGACGGTGCGCAGGTAGTTGGTGGAGGCGCAGAGCAGCAGCCCGTGATCCCACGACAGCTGCTTCACCACGTAGTAGTCCAGCAGGAAGGGACAGCACACCGCCGCCACCAGCACGTCCGACACCGCCAGGTTGGCGATCAGCAGGTTGGTCAGGTTGCGGAGCTGCTTGTAGCGGGCGAGGCTGGCGATGAACAGACAGTTCCCCACGCCGCAGACCAACATGATGCCCACCAGGACCACGGCGATGACGATGGTGGCCACGAAGAAGGCCCGGCCCCGCGTGGTGTCCGGGACGTCGTCCGGATGAACCTCGTAGTCCAGGCCGTCACTGGACAGGAAGTAGTCCGACAGAGCCGAGCTGCCGTTGGCCGGGTCGTCCATTTCGGATCAGGTCAACGCGCTCAGGTTGGCTGATTCCTGGGAAATGACAACAACAGTCTGACCACAACGTCCATGTTGGTTTGAGGCTGAACATTTAATGACAGTAAGAAAAACACAGGATATTACTGCTATTGTCACATCCTGTACACATTGGCCTATCCCAGCATGCATTGCGTGACGGTACACTCCCTGGACAGGTGAGTGCATCTCACGCCTGTCACACACATTACAGCACAGACGCTACATTTAGTGTCCGACATACAGACGCCTGCTTTGCCGCTCAGTGCGACTTTAAAGATATTGGATCTGATTTTTTGACGATAGTTTTGCCGTTGCTACGTGACAGAGTTCTTGTCGTCTACTTGCTGGATTTGTCCGCAGCTCGAGGAATGTTACGTCTGAAGAACTCTCTTCGAGCCTCGACACGAGAGCTTCTCACCAAACTCTGCCTCTTTTGAGGTTCATACTTTACTTTATACATATTTAAAGTTTCTACTGGAACATGTTTACATGCTTTGATGTTCAAAAAACACTTTATATTATATGTATCGTTCAGCGGTACTTCTACCGGTGACTGTAGAGCTGAAGTCTCATCACTAATCTGACTTTTTTTCGGAAAAAACTATGTTCGGTAGTCAACGTTGAGACATGATTTGATCCTGATTGAATTGTGCCATGAATTACACGTGTTCGTCAATTTAAAACGTGTTTTTTGCACATCAAGAAGATTTGCATTCTGTCATAAAACTGTTAAAGTATAAGACCACGTGGACCAGACATTGGGAACAGAGAGTGAGACGCTATACTTCCATTATAGAGAAATAAGGAGAGAAGAAACACGAGTGGTACAGACCTGAAGCTGCTTCTCCGCGCGCTCTGATCCACTGAATGACAGCAAAGACCGCGAGGCGCGTTCACGACGTCTAGCGACCCAACACGCAGACTCACGCTCGCGCACACTTTATTCCTTTTAAAAATAATGTTTAAATGTTTTTTTTTTTTTGCAAACAAACCATATGACTTCGATAATTCTATGTGTTGACTTGACATGTAAATTGAGATTTAAGATGCTCAGTTGGTTGAAACTTGTGTTCTTAAAGCATTTTCACTTAGTGTCACATCACCTGTAAGTCATCAGCCATTAGTAGTCATGACATCCCCAAAGGTACAAGTATCTTAATTAAATTGAGACAGAATAAGAAGAAGGAACAGGTCAGTTTGTGATGGTGAATGTAAACCAGCTCTCCCATCACTGGGAGGACACCCACCAGTAAATACCCCCCCCCCCTCTTCTTCTCCCGCATCCCACAAACATCTGCTGTTGTGCCGATGTCCCGATCAATAAATCTCCTCTGGTCGTATACCAGAGCTGAGAACATGTCTGTCTCTCGACACGGTGACATGTGGGTCACACAGACAGCAACATGAATAAAACGGCTGAAATGACACCGATCAGTGACGGCTGGAGGAAGAACTGTGACTACCGGTAGATATTCTCTACTTTCAGGAATGATTATGGTCACTCATAACATGGAGGAGGAAGTTTATGACACAAGATTTTTTTTAGTTGACACTAGCAAATTAAAACACACACGCTCCATATTATAGAGTTAAAATCCCTGAATTTGATGCCTCGCATTTCCTTTAACTGGCCAGATTAGAGGACAACCATGTAAAATAAAGTCTGGTAATAATCCAGAGTTCTTCTTCTAAACAGTGAATGTATCTACTAACAAGTCGTGTGTGATATCTCTGAGCCACAGAGCTTCATGTCTGTCCAAACACGATTAAAAACACATCAGTGAGCCTCACTGTTGTGCTGGGTGACATGTTCCTTCATCACCACACACACTCAGTCTTATAATTCAGTTTTGCCACAAAATGAAACTTTCTTGACGTGCGAAATGATCTTTTAAATTGATAAAAGTAAAAATGTAACTGATCCCGTTTGTTCCCAAAGATCCAGCAGGAAAACTCACATCTGTGGCAACAATTATGTAAAAGACTTTTATTTTACAAAACAAAATATTGGCCGGGGATTATTCGCTACACCTCATGAACGACGGCAGAGGATTAATAAAAAATAAAAGCATTTACAAAAAATCAAAAGCATCTGGGAACACGAGGGAAATCCAGGGCCGGTCCTCCCACTCAGAGTGTCTTTGTGTCTCCGGACCATCACGCTACTTCTTGGCGTACGTGATCTTCATGGCGCAGGTCGCTGTGATTCTGAAGCCCTGCAGGGCGTCTTTAGCCACGCCCGCCTGCGTGTCGCCCTCAAACTCCACGAAAGAGATGTCGTGTTTCCCCGGGACGAGCCGCACCTCTTTGAAACCGGGAAACCTGCAGAGGATCGTTCCAAATAAAACCAGTCAAAACACGGTCAACGCATGTTTTCTGAAAAGAACGTAAAAGACAAAAGTCCTGACGGCGGACTCACTGGTTGAACAGCATGGAGAGCATCATCTCATTGGTCTCTTCGGGCAGGTTGTTGAGGAACAGGATGTAGTTTGGTGGGTTGTCCGGCACCTGAGGAGACAGCAGAGACTCATCACATTCAGCTTCACACACAGGGACCCGTCTCACAAAACCTTTTTATAATCACTACTTATGATTGTTATCTGCAAAGCGCAGAATCCTACAAGGCTCCAAGTATTGAAGTGTCGATGAGTGAAAGGCAAAATAATGTGAAAAACATGCACGCAAGTTAAAACCAGCTATATATTAAAGGCACAGTGTGAAGGATTTGGTGGCATCTAGTGGTGAGGTTTCACATTACATCTAACTGAATGTATTGAGAACTACGTGTTGAGAACTACGGTGGCCTTGAGGTCGTGTAAAAAGGTGAAAGGCTCTCTAGAGTCAGTGCGTGCTTTCTTACCTGTACTGCATTGGAGTGCACAGGTGCTCCTGATTCCTGCAAGCAAAAAACACAACAGTGAAAAACATGAAGAGCATTTTACAGTTTGCTTTCATTCTCGTATAGAAGTCTGAGAAAATGACTCTACTTCTCTCTTGATTTATTACCTCAGTAAACATTGATCTAATTATGAATTCTAATATTTCATTCAGATTTTCATTGCCATCGACCGCTTCTCTGTTGGGAGTTTGACAATAAATACACTTAATACTGGACCCTGATTGGCTCCAAAACCAGTTGTGCTGTCACTAAACTCCGGCAGGTGCGTCCAGTTAAACGGAGACTCGAGGTGAGCTCAGAGAAAACAAACTGAGGAAAGACGCGTTTTGAGTGGAGGGGGCCTTTAAAAAGTGAAACATTAAGTCCTGGGTTTCAAAATAAAAGTATTCACAGTATGAGAAGCAGTGAAGTCATTTTATATCGCGAGTAACTGTTGACAGCCTCCGTTCTTCTCATCAGAAAGTTATTATAGAGCCGCATCGGTCCACAGCTCTGCCTCCATCACCAAACACTTTCCTGTTGGAGGTACAGTGCGTGCGTGTGTGTGTCTCTTTCCTCTGCTTCTACTTACTGATATTTACAATCGCACGCCGATAAAAATGACAAATAAACAGATTTTTGGGAATATTTCCTGCAGCTATTGCTTGTTTTTGCCCGTTTTCTTTTAAATTACAGCCGTCAGTCTTCCTGTTAAATGACAGGAATGTGTGAAGTTCAGTTATCAGTCCTCAGCGGAGGAGGAAACGGTGTCGTCTTGTGGGTGGAGGGCTGGTTAAGATGCATCTGTGAGACAGTGTTGGTGTACTGTAGTCGATTGTAAACTTTTTACTGCCTGGGAATTCACCGCGTGCTCTTTCCCCCCAAAATACTGTGATTAAACGCCGTAAATACGTTTTATTTTGATTATAAACTTGAGTTCATCATTTTCAGATGTCTCAAATGTAATATGGTTGAAGTACTCTGATCTTTCACTTCAGCAAAAGCAGCAATATCACAGTGTACAAATAATTACAAGTAACTCAACATTATAAACATATAAAGGCCTTTACACACAATAATCGGTTTCATTTGAGTTCCCTGCAACTGATAACTTCTTCCAGTTTTGTAATTTTTCCCTGAGTTATGATCGGATAACGAACATCTCGTCGTATTCAACAGCGCTATGAGGAGAAAACTGCCTGTTTCACAAAGTTGAATGGTGGAGTGACATCAACAGAAACTAATGTGTGTTCAGGACATTGAACCAGATGTTGTCACCGCCTGGCGAGACAGAGAACGATGACTTGACTGATGTGTAAACACAAACTCACCGCTGCTGGTTTCTTTAGTAAGCTGACCGCCAGCGGCTCCTGAGCTTTCTTCTTCTTGTCCTTCTTCTTCTCCTTGTCGCCGTATGTGCCTTTCACCTTTGCGATGACCTCGGAGTCCGTCTTGGCGTACTGTATCCTCTGGGGAACAACAGAACACGGGTCAGCTAAAGCCCCAATAACTGCCCACGGAGGTGCGAGGACGGCGTCGTCATTCCTACCATGGGCTTGTTGTAGAAGGGGAAGCCCTGAAGTTGCCTCAGTGCGTTGGTGGAGGCGGCGAGCTCTTTGAAGACGACGAAGGCCTGTCCCCTCATCTTCATGGTCTTCATGGCCACGATGTCGACTATCTGGCCAAACTGCGAGAAGAGCGCGTAGAGCGAACGCTTCATCTCTGCAGGAGGAAGACGAGACGCAGCTCAACACAAAGAAAACAAACTGGCCACGTTGCTCTTTGAATATAGTGACGTTACAAAAACAGAACAGCAGAATATCGTCACACAATAAGAGCAGCTCTGACATTTTGCTTCATCTTCTTATCAAATAATCTTGACTGCTTATTTAGAGAGAGAAGACATGCTCACGTACCTTCTTTCTTGACTCGATCATTGATATTGTTGATGTAGATGGTGTGGTTTGGTCGGATATCCATGTTGTTGTCTGTGGAGAGCAACAAGAGAGCAACAAGAGAGCATGTCAACGTCTTCATTTGCTGAAACACATTTTCAAGCTTCACTGAAGCTGAAAAGTTTGGAATCACATTATATTATTTATGTTTTTCTTCAATAATGGCTTCTTGTAAAACTGTATAATCCAAAGACCAATTGGATTATTTACATTTGAAATAGTTTCTGCCCCAAAAGAAGAAGAATTTAATGATTGAAACGTCCATTTAGTCGATGTCCACACAGTGTTGCATGACAGCATAGAATACTGTTGGAACTTGGATTTTAAATTTGTTCTCTAGTCCAGAAACACGTTAGCGCATTTTATTTATATTTAGAGCCCAGTTACACCGATGTGGTTCAATAGTGATCGAGGGTCACTTGACAACAGAAACACCACTTCAAATGTTGAGTTTCCTAGAAATAAGTCATCAGCATGACAAAAGAAGGTATAAAACCAAATTGATATCAATAATCAATCAAATAAATTGGTCAATCAACAATTGATTGACCAAAATAATTGATTAGTCGAGCATATATCTCTACATGCAATTCTCTGTCTCTCTCTAGCTCTCTCTCTCTGTGTGTTTTATTTAAATTTATATATATATATATATAAAAAACACACAGAGAGAGACAGGGAGAGACAGAGAGGGAGAGACAGAGAATTGCATGTAGAGATATATGGTATATACATATGTAAATATACAGTAGTGCTCTTAAGACATCAGGCTTTAACAAATCAAACTGCTAATGAGATACTAAACATGTCCAGAGAGACTGACAAAACCTGATGTTATCGCACAAGATAGATAGAGAGATAGATAGATAGATAGATAGATAGATAGATAGATAGATAGGTAGGTAGATAGGTAGATAGGTAGATAGGTAGATAGGTAGATAGGTAGATAGATAGGTAGATAGGTAGATAGATAGATAGATAGATAGATAGATAGATAGATAGATAGATAGATAGATAGATAGATAGGACATTTTTTCGCTCCAGCAGCTATTATGGTAGAGGTAAATAAAATAACAGAGTAAAAAATATTAAATATCAAATGCAAATACACAATATATACAATGAAAACAATGTTAGCTGGACATATCCCTCATAACTAATGCCATCATTTCCCATCGGACGTGTTTTTTACGTTTTAGTTAGGCTAAAGGCTCAGTTTAGGCTAATATTAGCATACGTTAGCTTAACGCAGGCTACGTTCATTCACAATGATAGCCTAGCGGCGGTAAGCTAGCTATCTACGCGTTGTGTTTTTAACACAATGATCTCTAATATGAACATAATCCATAGGCATTCATCACTTGACCTGGGGAATCGGTAACACTACAGACAGATCACATGAAGACAAAACTGTATTAAATATTAAACTCACCTCTCTCCCTCCACACTGCTCATATAAAACAGGAAACACTGGTGGCGCCGGTAACACTTGCCGCTGCTTTAACGACCTTTCACCTCTACCGCCACCAGCAGGCCAGGAGGACAACTACAAGCTACAACTTGAACCTCTACCGCC
Organism: Melanostigma gelatinosum; assembly: GCF_949748355.1. Classification (NCBI taxonomy): domain Eukaryota; kingdom Metazoa; phylum Chordata; class Actinopteri; order Perciformes; family Zoarcidae; genus Melanostigma; species Melanostigma gelatinosum. The sequence goes on along the minus strand of NC_136644.1, from coordinate 24,107,737 downwards.
ACCAGTAGGCCAGGATGATAACTACAAGCTACAACTTTAACCTACCTACAATTCACATGGTTGAAAAGTGTGTTATCTCCGGCCACAAAGGCTTTATTGGGTCCAGAGAGGATTACTCTACATGTTTTTTTAGGTTATAAAGAGTCATCGTTACGAATAGATGGTCATTTGTACGAAGGGTTTGTTCTGGACGTGGAGAGCAAAACCAGACTGATAATTGAAAGGGAAGAAAGATATCCTTCTGAGCAACAGTTGAATAAGAAGAGAATAAATATCACTGGTCAAAGAAATTGGAAGCTTAGCAATAAAATGTGTGCAGATTTAAATTGGAACAGCTTCCTGTTTCTGTGAGCACAATAATGTCTATGCTAGAATGAACAGGTGTTGTAGTAAAGCTCTTCTTCAAAATTCACAATATAGAAGGTTAGTTTAGGGTTAGCACTGTTGAAATTGGGTCAGGAAATATCAGCTGATCACACTATAGACTGACAAATCACAGTTTAAACCTCTTCAGTCTAACACTGAGTAGACTGCAGAGGGCCCAAAGAGAAGCAGACTAACTCAATATTTAGAGCCCAGTTACACCGATGTGGTTCAATAGTGATCGAGGGTCACTTGATGAAACACCACTTCAAATGTTGAGTTTCCTAGAAATAAGTCATCAGCATGAAAAAAGAAGGTATAAAACCAAATTGATATCAATAATCAATCAAATAAATTGGTCAATCAATAATTGATTGACCAAAATAATTGATTAGTCGACCATATATCTCTACATGCAATTCTCTGTCTCTCCCTCTCTGTCTCTCTCTCTCTCATCTCTCTGTCTCTCCCTATCTCTCTCTATCTCTCCCTATCTCCCTGTCTCTCCCTATCTCTCTCTATCGCTCCCTATCTCTCTGTCTGTCTCTCTCTCTGTATATATATATATATATATATATATATGTGCTAATTTTTTTAAAGATATATTTATGTATATAAAAAGAAGAATAAATAAATAAATATATACTATATTTTTTTTTACGGTCGTTTTTCTTCAACCGTCAGTAGTGTATTTTGGCCTCTCCGGGCTTCTGTACAGATGTAATGTTTTCATCAGCTGATGCTTCCCCGTTACTTTGCTTCTTTTTTGTGTCATATGAAAGCTAACAGGCTAATCAACAGATTGTGTCACCGGACAACGATATCACCTGTCCACGGTGTTGACCCTCCCTCTGTCTCTCTTTCTCTCTCTCCCCCTCCCTCTCTCTCTCTACTCACTATAGTCCAGTTTATACATGTTCGTGTGCAGTCTGTCGGTTATCTCGGCGGCGACTTTTGCTCTCTTTATCCCGCTGTGGCTCATGCTAGCGGGTTAGCCTGTTAGCTTAATTAGCGCGAGGCTAACTTACTAACGTAACTGGACCGGACGGACATGTGCAATGGCATCGGTTCGGGTGGCTGTCCGGGTCAGGCCCATGAACAGACGGTGAGTTTAGGACAATTGTTTTTAATCGTTCTGCAGGTATAATGTCAGAATGTTGTTATTGTTGCAATGCTAACTGAGCTCATACAGATGTAGCCTCTGGGAGTCATGGTGTTTAAATCACATGCATGGACTCAGCAACATTATTTGAGACTGTAACAATGACGTTATATTAATATTTAAAGAGAGAGTTATTAGCCTGCAGGGTGAGATCAGAGCAGCGGTAGAATAAGTATTTACTGAAGTAAAAGTACTGCTACCACACTGTGAAAATGCATATAAAAGTACCTAACGTTACATATTATCAGCACAGTGTACTTAAAGTATGGAAAGTAAAAGTTCTCACTGTGCAGTAAAATGTTATGTCAGTGTTTTATGATGTTCATGTATTACTGCTGCATTAATGTGTATGTTGCATTTTACTGCTGTAGATGTATTTGTACACTGTTGACTAGTGTAATCTACATCAATGCATCATATTCTATAAGATCATCTTATGTTAAAATCAAATATAAACATTTTCAGGTTTGTTCTGAAGCATCTTCCAGCTGATCCAATAGTATTTTGAAAGAGTTTATTCATCTGAAGAAGTAGGAGGATTTTATCATCAAATAAAGGAACATTTCATCCTTCAGTTTATCACAAACATTCAACATCAGCACATCTGGAGATACGAGGTTTAAACTGGACAGGAAGTAGATGAAGAACTGTAACTAAAGCTCTCAGGCAAATATTGTAAAAAGTACAATATTTACCTCTGAGATGTAGTGGAGGAGAAATATAGGCTACAGTTGCAGAAAATAGAAATACTCAAGTAAAGTACAAGTACCTCAAATGTGTACTTAAGCACAGTACTTAAGTAAATGTACTTAGTTACATTCCACCTCTGGTCCCTGAGAGGCAGAGCCGGTGTAGCTGGTTTGAGAATAAAGATGAGAAAGCAGACACATGTTCAGATGCTTAACACTTTGTGATCCTCTGCTCCAGACACATTATGTTCGCTACACAAACTGTATTTAATACACAGACACACAAAATAATACCAAATGTAAACCGGTCACAAAAGGAGAAGAAACTGGAACGATTAAACGCTTTGTATTGTTGGGATAACAATGATTTTAAGTTTCCCTCATTATTTTTCTATCGATTTACTCCGAGATTAGTCAACTAATAATTTAATTGCAATACCCTAACACTATCAAAATGAAATACCTGTAAGAATGATTGAGTTAATAATCGATTGATTGGCTGATTTCAGCTTCTTAAATGTGATTTTCTTCATCTTCTATGAAAGTAAATTCCACAGAATTTCACAGACACCTTCATGTCTGCTTCTAAACACAGTCGATGCAGATTCAACGCGACGCGTTTCTGTTTTTGCTTTAAATCCGACATGAAGGGTGTGGTTGAGCCTGAGAACAAACGGGGGTGGAGACGGATGATTATACGAAGCAAACATGTCGCCCTGCTCTTACAATTCATGTTCAGTCATGTGACTTTATTCAACATCACAATCTCGTTCAGACTGTTTGAAGAATATTTGAAGTTGTAGTTTGGAGGCAAGAGTTTCCTGTTTACATATATTATGTTTTACATATCTATCACAGAGAAGTGTGTGTGTAAAATAAATGATCGGACGTCTACAGTAACCTCACAGTTGGATGTAGTTTATTTATTTTGACCTGTGTTACAGTATAAATAGCTGGTGATATTGGACATGGTTTTATACGTCTGACGCTATTGAAACACTTTTTTCAAGTTTGATGGAGCTTCAGCACAAACGATTCAGCAATACCAACAACAAGAAGTATGTGGACACATAAAGAAATGTGACTCTGGTTCTAAGTTGCTCTCGGTGTACTTGGACACATTTCAAGAACAAGAAAGATGGAAATGAACAAACAGCTGACAACAAGGCTGTTATATAACTACCGGTATATAACTATAACAAGCACACAAATATATGCAGTATGTCCATTCAGCTGTATGTTTATACCTGTTATATGGGTTAGTCTCCTGGTATTTTTGGTAAAAGGTTGATTGATTAACTCTCACATGAACAGAAACAAAAGTCTCTGAACGCTGACCTGATGAAGTTCACAGATCCTGAAGTCTCTTCCTGTGTTCTTACAGAAACATTATTGATCTTTTTCAGGGAGAAGGACTTGACCGCAAAATCCATCATCAGGATGGAGGGAACCAAGACCTCCATCACCAACCTCAGGGTAAGACTGTTCCCACCGTATGTGATTCAGACTGCCATCGTAACGCCGTGTAGCTGAAGCTGTGTCTTGTTTTAATGTCGTGCTCTCCAAAGATCCCCGACGGCATCGCGGCCGACTCGACGAGGGATCGAACCAAAACGTTCACGTACGACTTCTCCTACGACTCCGCGGACTGTAAGAGCTCCACGTTCGTCTCCCAGGAAAAGGTGAAGAACAGCCGTTTGTGTTTACTCAGCAGGTTTTAAGCGTAGATAAAAAACACATTTACTGTCATGTTACATTTAAAACAACTTCAAGCATGATGGGAACTGTAGTGCCGAAACGCACAAACATGTTTATCCCAAATGGAAATCATTTTCTCAGCAATTCGTTTTTAGCACCATCCTGGGGTTCACAAGGTTAATCTGGCTAGTTTCCCCCAATCCTGCCTTGCAAATCTCTCGTTCTTTTTGGGGGATTATTGATATGAAGACGTTTGGATTTCTGGGGCTACGCAGCTCGTTGCTGTTAGACTGTGTGTGTGTTTACTGAGCTCTGACATATCTCATTACAGCTCTGCAACATCAATACCGAGTCTCAAACCTGGAGTGAAATGTTTTAACAAGTCGACCGAGAAACCTTGAAAAAAGTCTCGGCAGCAATAAAAAAACCTCTTTTCTCGTTTTCATTTGCAGGTTTTCAAAGATCTGGGCTCAGACGTGCTGCGGGCGGCGTTCGAGGGCTACAACGCCTGCGTCTTCGCCTACGGTCAGACCGGCTCCGGGAAGTCCTACACCATGATGGGGAATCCAGTGAGACAAAACTAACTCAACATATCTAACACTCACGCCGCAGACCACAGAGAGATCAGAGGCACTGTCCCAACTATTGATCCGTCTGCTGAACTCATCACTGAAGGCTCCAGTCGAGTTTAGCTGACCGTTAATCTGTTGATTACTTTCTCTATAAATCATTAAGTCTTTGAGGTGTAATAGTGAAACATGTCTTTCACAACTTGGAGGCTTCAAACTGCTTATTTTGTCCAAAAGATATGAAGATCTTCAGTTTCCTGTCATTTATAAGAAAAAGAAAATAAAATCATCACCGTGTGATGTTTGGGGTTTAATAACTTCCACGATGAATTGATTCACTGTTTGTTTGCTCTGCTGGACTTCGTGAGTTAGTGTCCCAACACACCTCCGACACATTAGACCAGACACGTTGGAAGTATTTTCATTTTACGTACTCAGTTGAGGACAAAGCTGGTGATGTTTTCTTTGTTTCATACTGTCAGAAATCCCATGAAAAGACCAAAACCAACAACGTGTTAGTCCGTCCCTCAATACTTTGACTTCCTGTCTGTGTCTCTCAGCTCCGAGCTCATTGGTTCCTACTGAAGACGTAAATCATTTCATCATAAATCAACGCTTCATTTATCTCTTTATTGTGAGCTTAAAAATCAAATCTAGATGTTTTACTCTAAAATAACCTCTTTCCCCCCCCCTACCTCTCCAAATGCGTAAAAGTAATGGAGGACATGACCTCAGCGGACATGTTTGAAGTGTCAGCAGGTCACATGATCCGTTCTCAGGGAGACGAGTCCGACTCCAGACGCAGCCGCGTCAGGTTTTATTGTTTGATCTTATCTGATGGATCAGCAGCCACGCTGTCAATGATAAACCTGCAGCCGGCTCCTCTGAGATAACACTGGTGTGCAGAGATGTGAGAGGAGAGCAAACACACGGACAGAACAACATCAACAAGGTCCTTCACGGGAGGGAGGCAGGAGACGCCATGATGCAGAAGAATATATAAAAATGTGTTTCGTAAAACACGTCTTTAAAATGCTGTCGGCCTCGTACGTCATCATTTAATCACGACTTGTAAATGTTATTCTCACCACGACCTCACTGAGCCTCATACACCTTTGAGCCTGTGTGTTTCTACGTCTGAACTTTGTGTGTGTGTTGTTGTTGTTTAGGGGGACGCAGGTCTGATCCCGAGGTTCTGTGAAGGTTTGTTCAGTCGCATCGCCGCGGCGTCTCGATGGGATGAAGCTTCGTTTCGTACGGAAGTCAGGTGAGCCGGACCGGCCGGCCGGTTTCTATTTTCCACATCTGCACCAGCTCTCAGCTGTCAGACTTCAATAACACCCAAACAGAAGCACAGGTGCTCAGCGGGCAAGAAGCGTCTTGTTGGATCTAAATCCACAGATGTGATATTTGTTATACACGAGCCGTTGTTTTGTCTGATCGACAGCGGTGTCCTTCATCTTTCCTCTTGCTCCCACGTTGACGGAGAGCTCCGTAGCGACTCCAGCTTGCATCGGGAAGAAATATATTCCAGAGGAAATGTAGCCTCGTGTTTGAGAAAACAGTCGTTATTGTAAGAGAAGAAACTTGAGGTGCAGAGGACTACGTTGTGATTGCAGCCATGTTTTCCTCTGGTTTGTGCCTTCAGCTACCTGGAGATCTACAACGAGAGGGTGAGAGACCTGCTGAGGAGGAAATCCAGTCAGACCTACAACCTCAGAGTCAGGGAGCACCCGAAAAACGGACCGTATGTAGAAGGTGAGACTGAGACAGCACTGCTGGAGAGCCCTTCTTTCTGTATAATAATCTAGTTTTTAATTTATCCTGCTTTCATTTCAGTTTTACTGTGTTTTTCAGGGACAGTCAAGGGAACATGTGTGTGTATCAGACAGTCTTGTAGTAGTTTTAAGTGATTGCGTACCCACATAATCATGTTTTCTCAGCGTTTTGTTCACGTGTCGACGTCCTGTAACCTGACCCCGTCCCTCCTGGTCTCAGATCTGTCCAAACACCTGGTGCAGAACTACAGCGACGTGGAGGAGCTGATGGAGGCCGGAAACATCAACCGCACCACCGCCAGCACCGACATGAACGACGTCAGCAGCCGCTCGCACGCCATCTTCACCCTCAACTTCACACAGGTCAGAAAGAATTTACTGACTTCAGACCGTAAATCATTTCTCAACAGTATGAAATGAACAAAGAAATTCACAGGATTTTAGACTGAAATGAGCCGTGATTTCATCTCGTATCACTCAACCCCTCCCTCCCCCTCCCTCCCTCCCTCCCACTCCCTCCCTCCCTCCATCAGGCCAAGTTCGATGCAGAGATGCCCAGTGAGACGGTCAGTAAGATCCACCTGGTCGATCTGGCCGGCAGCGAGCGAGCCGACGCCACCGGAGCGACGGGCGTCCGGCTGAAGGAAGGAGGAAACATCAACAAGTCTCTGGTCACTCTCGGCAACGTCATCTCTGCTCTCGGTCAGAAACGGAACCCGAAACCCGTGTATCTCGACGTGCGTGTGTTTCAGTTCACAATGTTTGCTGACCGAAGGGTCTGTTTCCTGTTTCTGCTCCAGCTGACATGACGCAGGACGGCGTGAACACCAACCTGAAGAGGAGGGCGGTGTTTGTTCCCTACAGAGACTCGGTGCTCACGTGGCTGCTGAAAGACAGTCTGGGCGGCAACTCCAAGACCATCATGATTGCCAGTGAGACATACAGACATTTAAAACCTTCCAAAACAAGTAATGTCAATTCTCAGATCGTGTTCGGGGCCTTTATTTATCTTGTTTTCTCATTCTGTTGGATTCTTCTTGCCGTTAATTAACACTTCCTGTATCCATTTCAAATTAAAAGCGGCCTTTTCTTCGCAGCCGTTTCCCCCGCCGACGTGAACTACGGCGAGACGCTCAGCACTCTGCGGTACGCGAACCGAGCCAAGAACATCATCAACAAGCCCACCATCAACGAGGACTGCAACGTCAGGCTGATCAGAGAACTGCGCGCCGAAATCGCCCGACTGAAGGCTCTGCTGATTCAGGGCAATCAGGTAAACACAACGCTGACGGGCCGGGAGGAGGTCTCGCTCTGCCGCTGTCACAGCATCCGTCTCTGCCTTCAAATGTAGGCAAGTTATTAAACAAAAAGAATAAGATGAAGCAGTTTGAAGGAGAGCGACGATAAAATGAACACGGATCATAAAATGTTTCCTTCTGGCTGGAACTGAGCTTGAGCCGTCGTGATTATTCTAATCATATTAAAGTACAACCCGGTCAGTGTTTCTGACCCTGTTTTGTGTTTCTGTGTCAGATCGCTCTCCTGGACTCGCCCACTGCTCTGAGTATGGAGGAGAAACTGCACCAGAACGAAGCCAGAGTGAGTTTAGCGGTTTCCTCTCGCGATGACTGCTGCTGCAGCAAACTGCACCTTTTTATTTGACGTTTTAGTAAACTGGGAACGTGGCTTTGCGTCAGTTGATCGCTGCTGAAGAGTTAAACGGCCGTTACCTGCTGGTGTCTGTCGGGTTTCTATCTGTGTTTGTGTGTTTGCAGGTCCTGGAGCTGACCAAAGAGTGGACCAACAAATGGAACGAGACACAGAACATTCTCAAGGTCCGTCTGTTCACCCTCCGTGTTGCTCACTGTTTGTGGACTGTCTGACTGAAACATGTTGAAAGCACAAACGATCTCTGCTGGTGTGTGCGTAGTGTGTATGTTCAGCGTTCTCTTTATTGCGAGCGTCGTGAATCACCTGTTTGTGACTGTGGCGTCTGCAGGAGGAGACTCTCGCGCTGAGGAAAGAGGGGATCGGTGTTGTGTTGGACTCCGAGCTGCCTCACCTCATCGGCATCGACGACGACCTCCTCAGCACCGGCATCATCCTGTACCACCTAAAGGTCAGAGGTCACCTGAAGCACTTGTATATGATGCATAACTTTAACAGTTAGTATCAGTGTCGTATCTGCTTAGAGCTGGACGGAAGAAAGTGTTTTATTCTAGTCTTCAGCTTCTTCAGGGTCAAAAACTAAAGAGAGGAAATATCAAGAATGCTGACAACAAAAAACACAACTTAAAACATTTCCACTTCAGAAAAAGATTGGAAAAGTAAACCGAGTACACCTAGCAATCACGAATTGAAAATGAATTTACCCGAGCAGAATGAAGTGTCCTTCTGTTTGCGATCGACTTCTAAACTTCTTTCTTTTTTCCCTCTGAACCTCAGGAGGGCCGGACGTACCTGGGCCGAGAGGACGCGTCCAGAGAGCAGGACATCAGTGAGTTTGTCATATGAGCCTGTTTTTACATCAACAACCAGCAGGGAGGACTTTCAACAAGCTGCGGGGGAAGAGAAGCCGTGTTAACAAACAAGAACGGCCTTTTTACACCGGCTCATCACATAAATCACAGAAAAGCAGAGATAAAATAAGGAAAACATTACTTTCCATACTTGTCATGTTCCAGTAGTTGTTATATCAAAGTTAAACAATGTTTTTTCTTTTCCCCAAAAGATGATTTTAGCCTCCGATGGAGAAACTACAATAAAACTAACTTCTTCAAAAGTGTTCATGACCCACTTAAAGTTACAGATGCACCGATCGATCGGCCACCGGTCGAAACCGTCAGCTGATCGGCCGATCGGTGTCATAAAACAGATTTTGTTGACATCAGATTAACACACATGTGCAGCATGATGGTTCTACGTCTCTCACACACACACACACACACACACACACACACACACACACACACACACACACACACACACACACACACGTCACCGGTGTGTCATAAGGACATAAAACTCACATTTGATGTGGCTTTGTTTGAGTGAAGGTTCTGTAACTTGGTGCAGTTTATGAGAAAATGTGAGTTATTTAATAGTTAATATTTTATCATGACCATACAATTTAATTTCAGTTTTCCATGAAAGAAATGTTACAAAAATGCTAAATTATAGTTTTAAATCTCTACTTTACACTATTTATTTTCTAGAACATGTATGTTGAGCCGTATATTCACTCTTAACGAGAGATTTTTATTTGTTTTCCTATAAGAATGTTCTTTTCTCTTCTTTTACAGAAGAGCTCGATAACTCACTATTGCTACTGTGCAGAAGTTGTTGTTGTTGTTGTTGTTGTTTTTGGCAGAGAGTAGCATTCATGTGTTGTTTCGTCCTCCTGCAGTCCTGCACGGTCTGGACCTGGAGAGTGAGCACTGTATGTTTCAGAACCAGAACGGTAAAGTGACTCTGGTGCCACTCGGCGGAGCTCAGTGTTCAGTAAACGGAGTTCAGGTGACGGCGTCGTCGCAGCTCAACCAAGGTGAGCGCCGCGAGGACGTCCGAGGAGAAATCAAGACGCATCAGTCGTCTTAAAGTCTCTTCTTCTAAAGCTGCACTCGCTGTGAAACTTGAGAACATGTTTGAATCATCAGAGGGTGAAAGAGGAATCTGTTGTTTGTGGTGTTTCCAGGTGCTGTTATTCTGCTCGGCAGAACAAACATGTTTCGGTTCAACCATCCGAAGGAGGCGGCCAAGCTGAGGGAGAAACGAAAGGTTAGACTCTGCACCGTTAACCTCTTTAGAGACCTTGAAGGAAACCTGCGGTAATGTTGTCGACCTTTAACCTTTCAGAGTGGCCTGCTCTCTACATTCAGCCTCTCTATGACGGATCTGTCCAGGTCCTGTGAAAGCCTGTCCACCGTGATGCTCTACAACCCCGGGTGAGCTCATGAATTCACTGATAATATCAGCTGCATGTGGTTCTCAGCTCAGACCCTGCAGCGCATCTCCCCTCTGCATCGAAGCCCCCCCAGGACTCGAGATGCTCCATCTGTCAGAGCTGATGTTCGGCTTCTGATCGAGTTAGTTAATCTGCATTCATACAGAACCGCCAAAGAATAGAATACACAACAAAATGTGGCTGAAAGAAAGTCCCACTATTAGTGCAAAATGAATGAAGTTCAGGATTCACAGGTATGTGACAGATCGCTCCACCAATATGTTTTAGTGATACTTCGACACACAATATTCACGATTTCATGGATGCAGGCCAACGAGGCTGAACACACTTTGCAAACTCGTGACTGAGACTCGTAAACGATAAGGCCACTCACACAAAACTACACTACAACAGAACATACGCACAGCACACTCGGCTCTCTCCCGCTAACCGGACACGCATGCACGCGCTCAGACCCAACGTGCAGACCTCGCTTTGGCTTCTTCTCATTGCCGTCCTGAATTCAGGTTCCCACAAAATGCACTCGATCAAATTTGTCCAAAAGGGGGGGGGGGGGGGGGGGTCCAATGAGCGCCTCTCACACTCACTATTCATATTCGTGAAGACATGTTTTTGCAGTTTGAACGATGTAAACTGCTGAGTATTAGTCAGCTTTTAAGAGACATTTTAGTGGCAAATGTAAGTGACAAATAATTGTCTTATCATTTTAAAATGTTGCTATTGAGGCTTTCCTGGGGTCTGTCGTGTCCATCAAGAGTTTCTTTAATTTTGCAACACCGGTCTTGGCGCTAAGAGCCACAGACAGGAAGTCAAAGTGTTGTTGCTTTTGGTCTGAACATGAGATTTGTTGACAACAAGGAAAGTATAGAATAATGGCAGCCATATATGTTGTGAGAATACCGATTGACTGAAATGTTTTCCTTTGCTTTACGCCACCAGCAGGCCGAGTCTTTCATCACGTTTAAACAAAGTTTAATGAACAGGTTTCTATATTTACTGAGAGTATTCATGCTCCCGAGAGGATGAACCACCTCATGGGTTTACCGTTAGTGCCACCTTCAGGTATCTGTCATCTGTAATTGCTGGAATGTAATATGATTGTGATTATGAAATGTTATATACATTTTTCATATGAGGATGAACCCCCCTGAGCTTTATTGCCACCTTCAGGACAAATGTTTCCTCTAATTGTTAAACATTGTTCATGAATTTGAGCCCTTTGTTCTCCGTGGAATCTGTTTAACTGTTGTTGAATATAAATGAAGTGATTCAAGGATTGTTTTTTGCACAAATGTGAAGAGAGCTTTGTTTGGTTGGTGTCCGCTCTCTTCGTAGGCAGCAGTAGATTAGTAAGCGCACACTTTCCTTTCATCTGTGCACTCGCTGTGTCAGTGAATTAACTCTTATCAACCCCGTCCTGTTGACAGTCTCTTCACTGAGAAGGGCCCCGTCTTCCTCAGGTAGACTCAGCCGTCCACTTCCTGTCTTAACTGTCCCGTCTTTGACACAAAGACATATGTTGACATGTCAAGTCTCTCAACCTAAACCCTCATTGTATTATTTTTTAAATTATTATTTTGCACGCCATCTTGCTGCTTCTGTCTCCATTTAGACGTCTGAGAGTAGAGAACGTTTCGTTGCTTTTTGTCACATCGCCTGGCATTTCATTTGAAGTCATTCTGTGTTGATGCTACTTTCACTGAATGCACTTTACTAGTTGTGTTGTTGAGTGTGTGTGTGTGTGTGTGTATTTGTTTATTTTTTTTAATGAGTTAAAAAAAAACACGGTGATGAAGGTTTTCGTGTTTTCAGGCTGGAGTTTGAGAGACAGCAGCGAGAAGAGCTGGAAAAACTGGAGCTGAAAAGGTACAAGAATAAATTCAATTGATTTTTTGTCCGGTTAGAGTTGTCAGCAGAAGATATGAAATGTTATGAGTATTTAACCAGATGCCACCCTTTAAATAATACATAAATACAATTCAGAAATACTTTTGAAGCTCAAGTCATCACCAAACAACTGTTAAGATATCATAATGTTACATTACATGTAAAAACATGCCCCACTTTGCTGTAGGAGGCTGATCAAAGAGATGGAGGTAAAGCACCAGAGTGAGAAGGCAGACCTGGAGCTCCTCCAGCAGGAGGTGGAGAGTCAGCGTAAGGAGTCTGAGGAGGTGCAGCAGCGGATCCTCCATCAGGAGGAGAGCCTCCGCCGCCGCAGCCAGGACATCGAGAGCCGCCTGCGAGACTTCCTGGCCGAGAAGGAGCGCTTTGAGGAGGAGAGACGCTCGGAGATCCAGGGGGAGGACCCCCAGCAGGGCAAACAGCAGCCGGGGGGGGAAGCAGAGGAGCAGCCGGATGAGGAGCAGCGGCGGCAGCTGGAGGCTGCCGAGCAGACCGAGATCTACCGCGAGCTGGAGAGACTGAAGAGGGAGCGCGAGGAGCAGAAGGTTCGCCTGGAGACCGAGCGGCGGCGGCTGGAGGAGCAGGAGCGCGAGCAGCTGAGCCTGGTGGGGCGGCTGGAGGAGCAGCTGAGAGAGAAACACGAGGCAGCCACCACCCTGCTGACCCGGGAGGATGCCGGCCGCCTGGAGGAGGAACGCCGAGCCCTGGCTGAGATCAGAGAAGCACTCCTCCGCGCCAAAGAGACTGCTGAGCGGCCAGATGCGGAGGATGCCAGCGAGGAGGCGAGGTCCGCCCAGGCACGATACACGGACTTCAAGGAGGCGCAGGTGAAGGAACTGGGCCGGCTGGAGGAGGGGCTCCGGCAGCAGAGGGATCGCCTGGAGAAAGAGGTCGCCGCCGAGCGCAATGCACTGCTGCACCTCACCCATGGCCTCAAAGAGCGACATCAGCAGCTGAAGGAGACGCAGGAGAAAGGGGCGCAGGACGCCACGGGCGTCTGCCAGGAGGAGCAGCTGGTCAAACAAGCGGAGCAAAGACTGCAGTTCAAGGAGCGCCAACTGGCCAGCGTGGCCGACAGCCTTCTCCCCGCGCTGGCCGAGGAGAAGCAGAGAGCCGCCGAGATGCTGGAGCGCAGCGGCGGCGGCAGCAACGGGAACTGCGACAGCCCACCGGGGCTCGACAACACGCTGTTCCAGGTGGAGAAGGAGCTGGAGGACAAAGAGGAGAAACTGAACCTCCACCGGCACGGCGCCCAGCAGCTCCAGCAGCTCCAGGAGACCTACGAGTTCACGGCCAACGTGGCACGGCAGGAGGAGAAGGTGAGGAGGAAGGAGAAGGAGATCCTGGAGTCCAAGGAGAAGCAGCAGAAGGAGGCGATGGAGCAGGCGGTGGCCCGGCTGGAGAGGAGGCACTCGGCCCTGAGGCGCAGCGTCTCCCTGGTGCCCGACACCGAGGAGCAGCGACACAAGAGCTCGGCCATCACGAACCTGGACCAGCAGAGGTCAGAGCCTTTAAGAAAGCATATACATATAATAAACAACAACACCATTGTGCATTGAAGAAGCTAAATTACTAAATGAATGAATGCGTTCAACTGAGGAACGAGAACATCCTCGCTTTGGTTCGGTTTGATGTTCCCACTTCTCTCCAGAGTTGAGCGGGAGATCCAGAAGCTGAGACGGAGGATCAGCGAGGGGGAGGAGAACAACAGGACTCACTCCGTCAGTAACGATGAGAAGACGAGTCACAGCAGCTCGCCGGTCAGCCACATGCAGAGTGTGAGCCCTCTGCTGCCGCTGTCAGACGACAGGTACACCGTTACTCAGTGTGCTCTGCTGCGTTCATGTTTTTGTCCCACAAACATTCACCCTCTGGACCCGAAAACCCGCCGGCGGGATGGAAAAGCATGTTCTCTTAAAACAATCGCCAAAACGACACCGTTTATCCTACAGCCAGAAGCTGTAAAGCTAACGTCGTTCTTATTGCTTCTAGGATAAATGCGTACATTGAAGAGGAAGTCCAAAGAAGGTTACGCAAGATGAATCATCTCAATGGCAGCAGCAGCAACTTGGATCTGTCTCTGTCCTGCGAGTCGCTCAGGGTAAGAAATGTCCCTCACACTCCTTCACTTTCTTACTTTGTTTAACCTGTGAGGTGCTGCTGATTTCTGTTGTTGTTGTTGTTTACCCAACCAGCTGACTCGAGAGCAGTTTCTCCCCACAGACCTTCAGTCTGATGAACACTGAACATCAGTCATACATTAAAACATCCACATATTTCAAGCAAACATTGCTTTCAGCGTCTCAGGAGCCAGACGCTGCCGTTAGTCTCTGTTTTTATGGTCATGGTGAATAAAAACAAGGTCTGTAACGGGTCAGACGCGAAAAACAACACGGTCTTAACACTCATTAGCTTTACTCTAAAATGTGTATTTTGCTCTTTAAAAGCAAAGCGAGAATAAAGAAATCCAGCAGATCCGGTGAAGCGTCTTTCTCTGTGTAGAACTGATATTCAGCTCTTTAACCCTGCAGGAGGAGGAAGAAGCTTTTGACTGTAGCGCTGTTAGATTAACAGACGAGGTAAGAACGGGATCATCCTGCTCTGTGTGAGACTTTCCCTGCTCTGTAATCTGCATGATTTATGGATCGACTCATTCACACGTCTGTTTGGTTTGTAGCTCCTTTAATTGGGTTCTTCTCCGCCTGGTTTGTATTGGATCCTGGTTTTGTTTAATTTTTCCCTTTCTCCTGTCATCGTGAAGTATAATTTACAACTTTGGGTTATTCATTCATAAAATGCTTGACATCTCGCAGATTAAGAATGAACAGTGTATGTTTGATATTTAACGTTACGGAGAGTTGATGTTAAGTTTCATTGTTTTTCAGGACGATGAAAAGCTTCAGAACATGAATCCCAGGAGGCTTAAATATGAGGTAAGACCAGAATCTTATTGTAGTTTTGGGATTATGATAATTCAACCATCAAATTTACAATGGAGGTTCTGTATCTTTGCATTGTATTACAAAAATTACACAAGAAAAATCTGAGCATGATTCCTCATAATTATACAAATTCCATGTAATTTTCACAGAAATGATGACTGCGGTTCTATTTATATTGTTAATTTTACCAAACACAGACGGATGCGTGTTTTTCTTATCTATTTATGTGACTCGTGTTGGTCTTGAAAATTTGGCGACTCTGTTCGTTATTATTGTCAGACCCGAAGGAAGGAAGCCCGTTCTCCTCTTCAGCACGGCAGCAAACTGACGCATGGAAAGCAGAGTGAACAGACAACAGAACACCTTGAAATGATCGAAAACCTAATATTTCAGCCCACAGTCCTTCAGTTCAGACGAAGTGGAATCAAACATGGCAGAAACCTACAAACTAAATGTAGATCTGTAAAAACCATCTGTCTAGTCACAGCAATAGATCCTCATCATAATTATTTGCAAAGGCCACCTTGCCCACGTTTGATTAGAATTTAGAAAGAATTTATTTTTGTACACTTGTCATCCTAATTTGCATGCCAAACCTCTTCACAATGTTAATTTTGAATCACTTACAACTCGCCTGTGCTGGTGATGGAGGAACTCTAATTCTCAATGGGGTGGATTACGGACTTCAGTGTTATTCAAAGAGGCTTCACGTCCTTCTTGACGATGTAGTCATGGACTCCCCCCCCTTGTGCACACAGAAAGCCTGCGGGTTGTGGTCTAGCTTGCTGCCTGCCCCGATCCTCGAGGCAAAATCCCCTCTTCACATCCAGGAAAACATGTTGGAAGAACCAGAGCACAACCTCTTAAAGATTCACAGAGAAGACAAACTAGAATCCACAGCTAAAGTCTTGATTAAGAAAGAGGAAGTGCCTCACAAAGATGGTGAAAAAACCTATTGGTGGCAAAGAAGAGTGCGTATCCCTCCAGGAGAAGTGGGCCGAGATGTTTGCGAACTTGATCATTGTGGCATTGGGCAACACAAGATGTCCGGCACATCTGCAAACTCAGAGACCAACAGAATTGATGAAAACAAGAATATCACTGATGGAAGAAGAAACAATTCTGCCTGCCGTGTTCCCAATGATGATGGAAAGGTTGAAGATGCAGCAAGCAAGCACCAAACATGTGACCCAGGGATGGTAAACGATGCAGAACCTTCCAATGATCAGTCGTCAAAGTTGCAGAACTCTGACGGTGGTTGCATCGATTTCAAGCAGGAGTCAAAGGAATCCGTTAATGGTCAAATAACACAAGAGAGAGGCACAGAAACTGATAAAGTGGCAGCCAACAGGAGCTTCGCTTTGGGGTATTTTACTGGAAAGCTGTCCGAAGCGTACCAAGACGCTGGTCGAAAGCTACAGGGCACACGGGACATAATTTGGAATGTACGACTGGATGATATGAAGGTTGTGCTCTCTCAGTATGTGACCATGATGTCCAAGGAGCTGCCACTGATTCATCGAATGCAGCTCAAACCGGAGCCAGAACCTTGCATCCTTCCAGAAAACAAAGTCGCATTGGTTGATCTGTCAAAGGATTGCGCCCTTAGTCTTCCTCAGAATTGCGGCACGTCTGCGATCCCGGGCGTCACGGGATGGCCTGAGGGGTCTGTGTTGTCTCTCAAAAACACATGTGCTGAAGTGTTTCATCAGAGGCTGGTCCAGCTGCCTCCAGCCTTGTCCCAGCTACAGTCACTTTCATCCCAGAAGATGCTGGAAAAGTTGGAATCTCTGACCCCTCGAGCAACAGTCAACAAGCTTGTGAGTATCTTCTGGCTCCAAACGGCGAACATCAAGCAGCCGATCCCAAATCCTGGGTGCTTGCTTTTGTCAGAAAAGGACATAACAGTGCTGTCAAGTGGAACAAATTCAGATGACACCGTAGCTATTCGTCACCATTTGAACCTCCTGGAAATCAAGAAGGTCCAGATTAGTTTGGCAGGGCAGCACGTTCGCCTAATTGGCTGCACCGAAGACCCCGTCTTGGTCGTATTTACCCACAGTAAAGCGCTCACTCAGGAGTTCTGCAAAGCTTTACTGAAGCTTCTTTCTCCTGAAAACGTCCCTGAAGGGACTGAAGATCACCCGCTACTCTCTGGTGACCTCATGGTGCTCTCTCTGGATTGGACGTCGAGCGTTCCTGACATCTTCCTGGACAACGGCCTTCACGTCGCCTCCAGATTCAAGCGGGTCCTCGCAGACCTGCTCTACATCGTCCACGGGAACATGGACGGTCCTGGCAAACCGTCTCTGGCACACGTTTGTCCTCTGCTCTACACCAGCGTCAAAGTCAAGAACTCTACCCGCGTGCATCCGGGCGCCATTTTTCAGTTCCTCCTGACGGACACTCACTTGGCTCTTCTCCAGGAGGACGGCGTCTTTCACCCGGTGCCGCGGGGCTCCAGTCTGGTCCCCGTCCAGCCCCAGTTTCGAGGACTCGAAGTCCGCAAGCGTTCAGATATCGGATGCCTGTTTGTGAGGACGAATGACAGCTGCCTTGTGGTCGACATCACGTTCACGACTCTCAAACCACAAACGCGAGCAAAGAGGGTGGAGTCCAGGCGACGCTCCACCGAAGTGCCCCCCGTCTCTGATCGCAGGCGTCCGAGCGATTCCTGGAAGTTATCGTTTGGTTCTACCTCAGAAGCTGTGATGTTGATTAATCATCTGTCTACCTGAGTAGCTCACCAAAAGGAAGTTCTACCTGTATTTTACAGTTTTACAGTTGTATTTTACCTGCAATGCACCTACCTGTGTCTTAAAAGGTGATTCATCCTCGGAACTTCTGAGTCAAATGTAAAGATACTAAAGATTGTCTTTTGAGATGAAAACAACAATGACAGATCATGTTGATGTGATGTGTGTTCACTGTCATTTCCTCTAGTTTATATGTAGTCATAATGAATAAATTAATATAATCAGTTTTTATGTATTTAGGAAAGTTCAAACCACTTGTTTATTGTTTTTAGTCACGTTGACGATTCTTGATTATTCATGTTTGTATTTTTTTATCGTATTTGGTTTAAAGGGAAATTTATGATTCTACTTATTCGCGGTTTGGTCTAAAATTGAGCAGCTTGCATTTCGATAACAATGATGTGATTTGATGTCTTGAGGAAAACGGGAGGATTTGTCATGATGTGAAGTGATTACAGATGAAATATGATTAATATATTAAGTAATAATGTTTAATGTGTCTTCAAATGTGCAGTGAGAACATGTTAATTGTGTTAACAAGATAATAAAGATTGAACTTTCTGTGATTCCCATTGACTGTTAATCATTCTCAAATCAAGTTCATGAAAATGATTGTGATTGTGTGTTTTTTTCGGAGTCAACCCTTTACCCTCCACCGTCTTTCTTCTTCTCTGTTTCCGTCTTCTCCCCCGTCCTCCCGGTGACTTCCTCTGCAGCACCTGGTCTGCCGTCCTCTCGGGACGAGCTGCGACGGCCTTCGGGAGCCCGTTAAAATCAGCATTCCTCGCTACGTTCTCCGCGGGCAGGGGAAGGACGAGCACTTTGAGTTCGAGGTGAAGGTGAGCTCACTCCGCCGTCTTCCTCGTCATCGTCAGTCATTTACGTTCTCACCTGTTCATCTTTCTTATGCGTGGTCTCGTTTTTCATTGATGCACTCGTTGTGTTCAAAGGTTTTCTCTCTCTTTGATCAGATCACTGTGATGGATGAGATGTGGACCGTGTTCAGACGCTACAGGCGCTTCCGGGAAATGCACAGGAGCCTCAAGTTAAAATACCCAGAGGTGAGATCCACTGTTACATCTGTTTCCCCCGTTGAATCGCTTCACCAGTGTCCCTGAAGTGTGTGTGACGTCCTGGTCTCTGCTTTAGCTGGCAGCTCTCGAGTTCCCTCCCAAGAAACTGTTTGGAAACCGAGACGAGCGGATGGTCGCTGAACGCCGGAACCACTTGGAGGTCAGACATTTGAAATACGGTTTCATTCACACAGCGAGAGACAAATCATCCTGTTTTCAAAGAAGTAGAAATGTTGGAGGTTTGGAAGTAGGAGGGTGACTCTACTTGTATTTTACAGCGTTATCTGAGGAACTTGTTCCGGGTGATGCTGTCGTCCTCCAGCTCTCCTCTCAGAGCCGACGCAGACGGCGGTTTCCATCTCACCAAACACGCCATCTGTGAGTTCTCGCCGTTCTTCAAGAAGGGCGTCTTCGAGTACAGCAGCCACGGCACCGGCTGACCCGACCGTGAAAATGAACTCCAAAAACTAAAAGGGAAAACAAAAACGAACAAAAAGAAGCGGCTCGGTGCCTTTTCTCCGGGGCCTCAGCTCGGGAGAATCGGTCAAAGAAAGGTAAAAGTTGCAGGTCAGTTTCCTCGCCACGACGAAGACGTGTCGGGTGCTCGTCAGCTGTTTGTTCATGTAGAAACTTCATCACAAAGGTTAAAGTCGGATATTCAGCACTCTGTTTTAAAGAGTTTCATTTCTACGTTATAGCAATAAACGGCTATATTAAATATATTTACATGCAGCTCTGATATTTATGGAAACTCGCTCATGTAGTGACCGCACTAAAAGTAGAACAAAGACATTAACGCTGCCGTTGTTTGGGGGTTCAGTTCCCTGTGAAGCCGCTGACACAATTAGGTCGTCCTGTAAACGGTCCGTCAGCAAAAAAGTTATTTATCAAAGAAAAATGCCAAAACTTTCACTTGATTCAGCGTCTTAAATGTGAAGATTTGCTGTTTTTCTTTGCTGTTTAATGTCATTATATGCAGATTATCTTTGGACTGTTAAAAAAAACAATGCATTTGAAGATGTTAGCTTTGGCTCTGGGAGGTTATTTTGGGCATTTTTCTCTCATTTATGGAATTTTACAGATAAACATTCAATTTATCGACAGAAAAAAAAGGAATCCATAATGGCAATGATGATTAATTGTAGTTCAATAACACCATGGACCCTGACTTTTCATTTCCTGTCAGTGGGCAGAGCGAGGCACTAACACGGGTTTGAGTCTGAGAACGACTGAACGCTACAGAGCACTTAGTGTGACGATCCGGTTACGCTCGGCTTTTGTTCACTGACACAAAGGATGTGAAGTCCCGGTTCTGATGCGGGTATAAATAAACATTGAACACAATCCGTCTCTGCAAACTACACGACAGTCTTTGTGTTTGTGTGCGGCTGGAGATCGCAGCGAAACTCATGCGTGAATGTGTCCGACTTAACGGGAGAGTGAATAATACGGAGACGGAGTGTCACGAAGCTGAAGTCCAAAAAAATCAAATGAATCTTGTTTGTAGTTAAAGAAGAGCAGACAAAAACAACTTTAACTGTGGAAGTGAAGCTAAAACACTCACATGACCGTTAGGCGGGCTCACAATGCTTCAGAGTCAGGTGAACGCATGAACATCATCACAGCTTTTTCTTGCTGTGATCCTCAATCATCCTGTTCATACTGGACAGTAAGAGATCATGTGTTTCACTGCTAGTGATGGACGACTAAATCCAGTCGTCATTCTGCACAAGAATGGACAAATTAAAGGAACAGTGCGTAGCGTTTAGGGGGATCTATTGGCAGAAATGGAGTATCATGTTAATTAAGTACGTTTTCTATCACCTGAAAATACGAATCGTCGTCTTTTGGTGACTTGGGAATGAGCCGTTTTATTATCTACGTACGGAGTCGGCTGCCATGTTCCTACAGAAGCCAAACACTGAATCTAGATGATATTTACGCTTTAGCGTCGGCCCCCCGTAGTTCTCCGACACACTGGAGAAGTTTCAGTTGGTCACACTCTGCATCCTCACCACGAGATGCTGCCAAATCCTACACACTGGCCCTTTAAGTATCTTTAGTACCGAAGCCTCTTCTTCTTTAATATCTGTCCACAGCAGCGACACAGGGAAACGCGGAGTGGTGCGACTTTAACTTTGAAAGATACTCTCTTGTTTTGTCTTGTTTTTTTTCCTCCACAGCTCACATTTAGAAGGAATCTCTTTACTGTCCGGTATGAACAGGAAGAACAATAACATCCTGTCCTCTAAGCTACCATCAGTGCCCTACGTTGACTTTAAGCTGCTCGATAATATCGACACCAATGACTCCGAACAGTATCCAGAAAAATAGCAGTTATAGTTCCACTGCATTTTATTGACATGTTTATAACAACGTGTCCACCTTTTATCTACTGTACAAATGGAGGAGCAGCTGTAAGAGAGTGCAATCCACTAGGTTGTGTTTAAAGAACTGTTGTAACGTTCTGTATATTTGAAATTCATGTTTATTATTCTGATTGTACTTTGATAGAAGAACAATATTTGGAGGCTCTGTTACTACGATGTTTTAATGGAAACTACACCGTACTTATCAGTCAAATGTCAGAACCGTTGTGGTCGCTGATAGAAACTGTAAGACAAAGACTCACTCAGAAGTTGAATGAACCGTTGAACAAGTAACACTGACCGATGGCAAAAGTTCAAACGTGCCCTGTGGCGGTTTCACACCGTAGGCTGTCTACTGCCGTGATCTGTCCTCTTTGCCATTTGTCTTATTTTAGGTTTGACCTGAAAGGACATTTGGGGATTTCGGAGGGTGCGTTCATGAAGCTAGTTTGAAAATACAGGAAGATATTTTCTCCCGTTAGCCCTCGTCTGTGCGCCAATCATTTTATTTGACTCATCGTTATCGCACGAATACTCACTTTTGAACAACAGCGTGGTCATTAAAATTACATTACGTGGATATTTGAAGAAAAAATATTGAAAGACAAGAATGGCGGAGTTGTTGGACGGTCCCGAGGAGCCACAGCCTCAGAAGGTGACGTGTTTTACTCACGGCCGTTTTTCTGTCTGTATCGGCACAAATTCAAACGCATCTTTGACCGGTCAAATACAAATACGTGTTTTTCCACTCGGTAAAGTACGTAGATTCAAATAATTCACTCGGAGGGAATATTTCCTGCCACTGGCAGCTCAGAACCGATTGAGTTTTTATATTCCCCAAAACCGTGTCGAGCGATTCGATCCTGAAGTCTTCCTGAGCCTCACTGTTAGCAGCTGCATGGAGAGACGACACTCACTGCTTTGTTCTTGTTCCATAAGCCATACGTTGTGTGTGTGTATATAAAGTGTAAATGTTGATGTGCATAAGTTTTCTACACAATATGCTTGTATGTAATGTAAACTGTTGACATTGAATGTCAGTAAAGGGAATGTACAACATTCAGACTGGTTTTGTTTGCCCCCCAGTTGAACAATTACAGCAAAAGCAATGTTGAAGGAGGGGGGGGGGGTACTAGTAACCTAGTACCAGTGTTATGTCGGACAATGGTTTAAATCAAAGTGACAGTCACCAATCATAACACCACTGAAGTTAGAATACTTAATTGTTAAAAAGGCACAAGACCAAAACAAATGTAAGTGCCCATTGAGGAAATATGAGCTTTAGGAAGATACAAATGTCACAAATGCCTTGAGTCATTAGTTTATTGTCGTTTACCAACATAAGACAGAGTTTACGTGGTAAACAGCCTCATCACCAGCAGCATCGATAGAAAGACATAAATCGGTTGAATAACCAGGAGAAAGGACGTCAAAGTTCATTCATGTTATGTGACTTGTAGGAAATGATCACGAGGCGGAGAGATCAAGTCGTTTTTGGGGTTTGAAAGCATCCAGGAAGAGCAGGTGAGTGTACACCTGACACCTGGATGACTTCATTGTTTGGAGGCCGGTCCAGGAGAGTCCTGTACCCGTGCCTGCCCACCCAGGAGCCGCTCCGAAGGCCTGAAGGGAAAGTCGTACAGAGGGACGTCCAAATCCTTCAGCTTCTCCTTACAGGTCTGCAGAAGGTCGTCTTACTCCTGCAGGTCACACACACACACACACAAGTTTATGTCATTCAGCCGACTGCAATTACTCTCAGAATTATTAAATAAATGTGTGAAAATCCTTTTAAATGAACTGACCGTACAATCTCGAGCCAAGTCGCTCTGTAAGGCGTCGATGGTGGCTTGTTTAGACTCCAGCATTCCCTACGAGCAGGAAAACACTTTCAGATAGTTGCTCTCTTTAGATTCTGTACCAGTTGATCCACGAGAGGTTTGAAGGTAAGACTGCTGTCGAACTAAATTCCCAGATCTTTATAAGATAGAACGTTAAAGTCGGGGATATTGCTCTATTTAAATGGATGCCAAGAAGATGTAAAAGAGATCGATAGGTTTTTGAGGATTAAACGCATTCAGTGAGTGATGTTCTGCAAAGTCTTCTACGTAACGTTACAGGTAAACTAATCTCGACATTGCTTGAGTTGGATACAGGAAGTGTGTCATCTGCATAAAAACGGAGGCTATTGGTCTGAGTTGGAGTGATGATATTGTTTATGTAGATTGTAAATAACAGCATAGAACCGTGTGGTACCCTCTTGGTTAATAAAAGGGTGGTTTAGTGAAGATCGCATTTCTTCTGTTAGACAAATGTGCTCTTAGCTGCACAAATGTTTGAATGCATTTCTTTTTTTAAGTAGTAAAAAACCGATACCTGGAGTTTGTTCGCGGCCCTGCTGCCTGCAGTTTGGTCGATGTTGGAGGCCGACAGTGCGGCGCAGAGCTGTGACTCCTTCTTCTCCACAGTTTCGGTCAGAGCCGCCAACTTCCTCTCCAGCAGCAGCTGCTTCAGGCCGCTCTTCTGCTGTATGTCCAGGATGACCCCCGTCTGCTTCTGCAACAGCTCGTCGCGCTCCTGCTGAACCTGACGAAAGCAAGAATATGAATCCCCGCCGAGCTGAATGACGGTGAAACGTGCGATGTAATAGTTTACCTTCTCGAACGCCTGCAGCAGCAGCTCGTGCTCCATCGACAGGTCCCTCAGCTCCTTTTCAAGGACCTTCACTCGCGCTTTAGTCGCCTGTCGGACACATTATCAGCAATTTAAAGGGAACATTTGTATGATTGTTGGGGTATTATGTTCTAAAGCAGCGGTTCCCAAACGTTTTAGGCCACGCACCCCCTTCTACATCCCGACCGGGTTCACGCACCCCCAATCCCCCACACCTTAGAAAAAAAGAAGCAACAGAGCCGATTTATAGCGCATAGAAATCGGACCAATGAGAGAACAGTTTGCTCGCGCGTGGCGTTTGTTTACAATATTTAGTCCGCTGTTAAATGTTGCAGTGTGAACACAAACCGAACAAAGGGGCAACTGCAACGTTGTATCATATTAATCCCTGAATCAGAACAAAGCAAACGAACTGAAGGTGTGAAAACGCCCTGAGACACTGCAACAAAGTTTCAATAACTTTCAGTTCCACAAGGCACCACACTTTGGGAATCCCTGTTCTAAAGAAATGTAACAATGTGAAAGATGGACAAATGTATTAAAATAGACTTGTTGTATGTCGTTTCTTTTTGCCTTTAAGCTCTGGTAGTAATGAGCACGAATGCACTATTTGTAACTCAGGTAAGATAGTGTTGTTCCAGATGTATTGGTGCTTTTTGAACGGTTGTGCAGTGAACGCACCACGATCTTGGTCTGCTTGTAGTCGTGCTGCTGTTTTTGTAACTCGGGAAGCTTCTGCTGGGCTTCCTGCAGAGCCTCGCTCAGACGTTTCTTCTCCTGCTCCGCCGCTGAAAGCTTTTTGTCCACTCGCGTCTGCAGCTTCGTCTTCATCGCAAGTTCATCCTAACAAACGACAGACGAACACATGAAACAAGTCACCGAAACAGAACTATATGCAAGTTTTCAGAACATCTTCACGACATGTAAACGTCAGTTTATGAGTCTTGATTAGTAACCAAACTAATTCTCTGATGAATGTGATACAATTCCAGTCGTCGTCTCTGTGTTTTTGCTCATCTGTTCAGTTTGCTTTTCTTTCTGTAGCGTCTCGTACCTTCAGCTTGTTCTGGTCCAGCAGCAGTTCCTTTTGCACAGCAGAGTAGTAATCGTCAGCGTGTCTGAGCGCTCTGTCGTGCTCCTCTATCAGAGTCTCAACGCGGCTTTTCATTCTGTCCTCGATGCCGTCGACCTCGGCCTGCCGCTTTTTCGCCTCCGCTTCGGTCATCGACTGCATTTTCTCGTGATATTTCATCGCCATGTCTGTTTGAAAAGCAACAGGAGGGAAAATGTTAATTCCAGGTTCTGACGGGAGTTTCTGAATTAAACTCAAGAGATTGGGTTTATTCACCTCTGATTATTTTATCACGCTTGTTTGCCAGCTCCATTAACTCCACCTGGTGCTTCTGTGGAGAATCACAAGGCGACAGGTCTGCGGTGAAGAGAAAACTAGAGACAAATGCAAGAACTAAAATGTAAAAATGAAGCCATCTCACCAGCTTCAGCTCCTTGTTGTTTTCGTTGTGGAACTTCTTCTCCCTGAAGTCGGCCTGCAGGTCGTGCAATTCCCTCTGAAGCCCGAGCTCCGACTGTGTGTGCTGGTTCTGAACCAGCATGGTCGAAGCGACGGCGTCCACCTTCAGCCCGGAGATGGTGCCGTGGTGTTCAGACAGGACGTGCTTCAGCTTCTGCTTGTACACCTGGACACCAGCCATCAAAAGGAGGTGAATAGAGGTCAGATTCAACATACTCTATTCAATCGGTTCGATCATGTCGTGATATTTATTTTACAGAATGTATGTGCGTGTGTGTGTGAGCAGCCCACAGTAATCTCCACTCGGTGGCGCTCCTCTGCCTCCTCTCTCTCCACGTGTCTGCTCCTCAGCTGGGCCTTCTGCTCCTCCAGCCTCCTCTTGCAGATTTCCCAGAAGTCCAGGATCTTGTCCCTCTCCAGCTGGAAGTAGCTCCTCTCCTCCCGCTCTCTGTCCAGCTCCTCTCGGAGGCGGACGATGTGCTCCTCCAGCTGGAAGGTCGCAGAAGACATTTGTGACAGTTAATAACTTTACGTACACTGTGCTGATAACGCTTACATACTTTTACTTAGGTAAGGTTTGGAATGCAGGAGTATTTTCACAGTGTGGTATTCATACTTTTACTGAAGGATCTGAATACTTCCTCGTCACTGATTACAGCTCACTCTCGGGACCTGTAAGTGGCCGTTACTGGACCACAAAGTGACCATTTCGTGAGCGTCTTTTCATTGGTAAATCAACGGCTTAACAGTTTTGAACGCTGTTTTAAAGAAATTGTTAAACTGAGATAAATGTCTCTTACTTAAGTTAAAGGTTCTGAAAACTTCTTCCACCACTGGGGGCCTATATACATGCATGCATGCATGCATACATACATGAACGTTATGCATGCGTACATGCATGCATACATACATGCATGCATGCATAACGTTACATACATGCATACATGTATGCATGCATGTATGTAACGTTACATACATGCATGCATACATGCATGGTTAGCCCTCCAGCTAGCGTTAGCTACTTTAACAGTTTCATAGCCTTGTGATGCTAATGTTAGCTGTGTTAGCATCGCCGTTCAGCTCTGACCTGATCCTTGTGATGCTAATATTAGCTGTGTTAGCATCGCCCTTCAGCTCTGACGTGATGCTAATGTTAGCTATGTTAGCATCGCCCTACAGCTCTGACCTGATCCTTGGACATCTCCTCCGTTGAAAGGCCGTCCACCACCGACTTCGCCTTCACGGCCTTTTTGCTTTTAGTCTTGGGTGGCTGGAGAGAAAAACACATCACCATGTAGCTACACGATTTCAAAAAACCCCTTTCAGTTAACGTTAGCTGAACCTAGCTTAGCTTAGCTGGTCTCCATGAGAAGCTGGCATCTGGCTGAAGCTACCACGTGTTAACTGTTCACGACACATAACGATGATATGAAAATAGTTTACTCACCATCGTCAAATATCGTAACACGTTCTCAAATGTTGGGAGCAAAAATAAAGAGCAGTTAGCCTGTTAGCTAACGGTCCTCGACTCAGAGCTAACAGGAGGTGCTGTCATGGCAACGTATCTTTTGTTGTCGCTTGTCATAGATACAGGTGGATAGACAGACACACAGACAATGTATAGTCTTAGATATATATTTATATTGTACATAGTACAATGCTTGTTTTTAAATTATCTCATTTGCTGTGGATTTCTAAAAGTGAACTTCCTGTTCCAGGGAATAACGTTCTCATGATGCATTTTTTTTCTTCATTGCTCATTTTATTCCAGAGAATATTAAAACACCACATCTCCTACCTAGGCTTTTAATTCGGCAACAAAACAGTTGTTTAAATAAAATATATTATTTACAATCTGCAGTATGTCAACTGTTTATTGGCTCAGGTGGTTCTATGACTTGTTTGTGTTGGTTGGCTGGCTGATCTTTGACAAATCCCCAAACGACACGCTGGCTGAGCCTCTCGTTGCTGGTTTGGCCTGAGAAAGACAAAAAATATATACGTAAACGATTAAACCAGTTGTTATACATACAGTAAAGAGAAGCAGCGTATCGAAACCAGTGAAACCAAACCTGAACACCCGTCTCACCTGAGACTCATGAGGCTTCCAGCCAATCATGTAGAGGATCTCGAAGGTGGCCGGGATGGACCCGTCCCCGTTACCATACATCTCTGAAACATTTCCAAACAAACAGACAATAATCAGGAAGCAACACTTTTGATAGAGCTAGGCTAGTAGTTCCCCCTGCTTCCAGTCTTCGTGCTAAGCTAATCTTTGTAGTGGTTGGAGGCTAACCAGAACTGCATCGCTAAATTGATAAGTGACTTAATGGTTTGATGAAATGGACCATTCCGCATCAGAATCAGAACCATTTTCTGCCAAAGTATGTTGCACATACAAGGAATTTGACCTGGTGGATGGTGCATAACAAACAATAGTTACATTGCAAAATACAAGACATGATTTAAAAATAGAAACAATGACATTTACAATAAAATATAAAAATATGGTCAATAAACAAATAAGAGTACATTAAAACAAGTATATTATTAAAGTGTCAAGTGCACGATGAGTACTTTTACTTTCAGTACGTAAATGTTCATATTTTTGTCAGTTTTTAAAATGCAGCACTATTATTGGAGTATTGTTAGACTGTGGTGTTATTACCTTTACTTAAAGAAAAGACCTGTGTACTTCTACCACCACAGAAAACTGGTATCGTGTGACTCAGCAAAGAAAGAAAACCAGGTGCCCAAACCTTCCAAACCTTCGGATCCCACACTGTTCTGAACTGTGAAGTTAACGGGGAAGTGCAGCAGCCGATCCACTCACCTTTATAAATGGCTGCTGCTGCTAATATGGCGTCTCTGTGCAGCAGCGACCTCCTGTTCCAGGCACAGTTACTCTCACCCATGCCTACAGAATATGGAAGTAAAATTGTTGTCAGACTTGGTTTGAACGGCCTGAAAACCATGAATTCATAGTGAATCACCAGATTTCAAATGAACACATTTTAATATCATGAAATAAATGCAACACCACACTTTTCTGATCTCAAACAATGTCAAGAAAAAGACATTGTAAGCTGCTCAAAAGGTACAGAAACTGCACTGGTGGAACATTCTAAGAGCTCTTTAATGCTACTTGGAGCTTCATTTCAGCATAAAGCTTTGATATCCAGCTGGATTCAGACTCTGCGGGAGTTTCGGGCCTTACAGTCGACCACTTTAAGACCGTTTGATGTTTGATGAATTAAACAAAGTCACATATTAACACAGAGCAGTTTTTCTTACCTTGAAGGTCGGTCATGACTTCAATGATTCCTGGATACTGAACCTGAACTTCATCAATGTCCTGAAACGGAGTGAAAGAAAGTCACGACTTTTATTAAATGAGTTAAAACATGTAAAAAAGGACGCACACGTGTTCTAATATCAACTGTTTTATTTTTTATATGAACGTGTCTATGTGACAAAATTTAGTTCAAAAAAAATCTTTTGAAGTTTTAAAACAAAATGAACCAAAACAAGCTTCCAGTGTGTTCAATCAAAGGAACTGGGATATGGAGGCTAACTGGGTCGGCCAGCGCTGGTGTTTCTCACCACAGTGAGCATGGTGAAGCCGGCCCGGCCCAGCAGGTTGCCCAGGTCTGTGACGGCGGTGTAGGGGGAGACGTGGGGGGAGAAGCCTCCCTCCCTCTCGATCTCGGCGAGCTGGAGGGAGCACCGCAGCTCGTAGAGGGTCTCCCCGCCCGCCATCGCCCCGATGAACACCCCGTCCGGCTTCAGCACCTGGTTGATCTGAGCGGAGGAGGAGGAGGAGGAAGAGGAGGATACAGTTGTAAACAGCTCAATCCTCCAGAAACTCTGGTATTCACAGAGGCGCCGAGCCTCTACAGCGCCGTGCAGCCCACAATCATTCATGCTGTTGATGATACGATATCATTCGTTTGTGCTCGGACGACTGAAAGTTTTTCCTCTTTTGATTCTCACCTGTTTTAGAGCTCCAGGCAGGTCGTTGATCCAGTGCAGACTGAAAGAAGAGAGAACTAAAAGTTGAATCAAACACACTGTAGACATTAAAAACGTGAGCTACCGATGCATCAGTGGAGAACATCTACCCGTCTACCGTGTCCTGTAGTTTAGAGTAGTCTGGATGCACCTGTTGTTTTGTTTTTGGCCAAAGTGGAGTGACTGCAGTACTTAAGACAGTAACTAGTACTACTAGTAGTACCACCATTGGGGGTTTCAGTTTTATCTGCACAATTCAAAAGATACACAACCATAACAAAGACAATTAATATATAGTGCAGGACTAAATAATGTTAAAATGTCACAACGTCAAAGAGAAAAGAAAACAGAAAACAATATGACGACATAATAGGAAAAGTTATTAGTGTTGTTTTTAACAGTTCAGACAAAGTAATTGAAGGAGAACACATTGGGCTTTGCAATATATATTTTCCTTCATTTATGGGGTTTTATGATTATTTAAAAATAATTAAATGAAAAAAAGTATATATATATATACAGTATATATATATATATATATATATATATATATATATATATATATATATATATATATATATATATATACACACACAGGATGTGTATATATATATATATGTATACGTCATAAAGAAGCGTGTTGATAAAATGGAGAGGATGAGGTGAAAAACAGGATAAAAAGGTAAGATTAATTAGTGATGTTTTCTTTTTTTGTTTTGAAGTTTATCAAGGAATATAATTATACGTAATTTTGTGAAATATTCATAAAGAAGTCGACGGCAACTTTTGGCAGTGAATTGGCTTAGCAGTGTCTTCCTCCGACTATGTGGAGAAAAGCTTCAACCAACATACAGAATGAAGTATTAATCACCTCAAGCTGCTCACCACCAGGTCAAAGGTGTTTTCTTTAAACGGCAGAAACTCCTCGTCAGCAAGAACGTGATGAGTCGGGATTTCGCCCCGTCTCGTTTGTTTCTGAAGATCAGAGACATCAATTAAATTCACATCAGTAGTATCCATTGTTATTCACGGTGTCATCAGTCCAGGATACCTGTAGTAAGTGATCATTTTCACCAGGGTTCATTCGTCTTCTGTCAAAAATCACATGATCACATAACTGTTGTAAACATAGAGGCTTTCAGGAAACCTGCCTCACACTAATGTGTACGTGATAGTTTTACGATTCGTTTCAACTCTCACCAGAGCTTTCTCCGAGATGTCTGTGAGGAACAAACGCTCCACGACATCCTGAAACACCAACAAGCACAAAACACAAAGTCATTTGTGGCAAAGCGGGAATAATTTCAGCATTTAACTCAAATAATGGGATTATTTGGGCCACTGAGAACCAGTGTTGCAGCTGAAACGAACATGCGAGTACCCACATGTACTGCCTGTACCTTGCTTATATGCTCTGCGATGTGACTTTTTCCACCGCCGATGTCCAGAGCCAGAGGAAACGTCCTGAGAAGACAGGACAGAAAGCAAACCTGTGTATGAGTGTGTTGGTGTGCGTTTGATCAGAAACCAGATGTCTCGTCATACACTCACCTCGTAATGTCATAGACCCGATCTGCCACTCGACTGCCAACCTGCAGAACAAAGATCAAACCTGTGTCACTGTGTTTGTATGGTTAAAATGTTCTGTCCAATGAAAACTACTCAAATAAAAACCTCAAAATTATATCTAACAAATACATTCAAATACTTAGGAATAGCAGCCAATTTTCATGCAATGTGTTTATTGTAAATAGTTGCCACTTAATTTTCTGTCAACCAGCTAATTGATTAATCGACTAACTGTTTCAGCTGTAGCCTACTTGTGTAAACTGTTGGGTGGTTTAATTAAAAAATAAACGTAATATTTCATAACCTGTTGGTGTGTTTTATGTGTAAAACCTGACATCCTCAACTGTGTACTTAAGTACAGTACAATAATATAACATAAGGGAAATTATGGGGTAAATGAACAGGATTACAGCAGCATAGTGGATAGTGCAAACAAGCGACATAGTAAAAAAAAAAGTATGATAAATAAGTAATAAAACAGTGAAGAATATTAAATAGGTAAAAAAATCCACAATAACTAAAATATTATACATGCAGACAGAATACTAGTATTGCACAGTGTGTTTATATCGCACAGATTTGAGCTACTTGAGTAAAAGTACTCTGCAGCAGGTGCGTACCTCGTCCCTCAGGTAGTCGTACTGGTCTCCGTCCTGCAGCGACGCTGCCCAGTTCTTCTGCCTCTTCTTCATCTCCCGGTTGAACACGTTCATGGTGCCTTTGCCGCCCGACGCCGACATCCCTCTGCGGGGTTCACACCGCAGTCTGCAGCCGGAGGACGTGATCCAGCTCCGGCTGGCCGAGGAGGAGGCTGCAGGCCAGGAGCCGGCTGCCCGCAGGACTCTCCGACACACTCCGCTGCTCATCGGTTTGCTGCTTCAAGGTCCCAAATTCAGTTGTGAATTTAAAACATTGTTTTACAACAGCTGAGCTGACTTCTTCCTGTCCTCCACACGGAGTGACCTCCTGGAAGAGGAGGAGGGAAAATGTGGAACTGGATTCTAACTGAGCTCGTTGGAAACAATGGAACTGGATCTCGTTGGAAACAATGGAACTGGATCATATAAACAATACTTGTACTTATACAAGTAGGGCTAAAACATATTTTCGACAACGGTAACAACGGTAAACAATGTGAAATTTATTCAATACGTGTTGTAATAGTTTTTATTGATGGACATGCAGAGGGAAAAGTCATATTTTGGAAACCATATCAGCGAGAAAGTGTTTTTTGAAGCATCTCAAGCCCCGTCGAGTCTCGTTTGTCCCACCTCGCTTGCCGTACCAAAAAAGGGACAGGAAGTTAGAAAAGGGCACCAAAGCGTTGCATGCTGGGAAAACACGTGTAGCTGAACACCAGAGAGGTATCTGTACATTTTGTCGTTAGTTTTTGAATTTAAAATGCTATTTAAACTCATTCATCATGTATTTTCGGATGTATATGTTAAGTATTGTGGGTTGGTTCAGCAGCTGGCTGGTTTTCCCGCCGTTACTGTCCGTATTCTCCGTTCGGACATTTTGTTTGCATGTTGTTTACTGAAACTGGACACATTATTTAAAAGAACAGGGTTGTAAACGGCTGAACAGTTCTCCCAGTGAATGGGATATTTAAATACTACACTACAAGTATAAGTCTTTACGTATGAAAAGTAAATTAGTCAGAGTGCAGTAAAATGTTACCTGTCTCTGCTTAATGGATTAATATCACTGCTGCATTAATGTTTATGTTGCTTTTTCCTGCTGTAGATGTTTTTAACTCCTTTACATCCTGTTGTCTAGTTTAACCTTCATCAAAGCATCATATTCTATTAGATTATCACATGTTCGTAGCGTCTCTGTCCTGTGAGATCTGTATCTTCTCAACACATAAGGAACATTTCATCCTTCAGTTCATAACAAACATTCAACATCAACACATCTGGAGATAGTAGGTTTAAACTGGACAGGAAGGAGATGAAAAACTAACTAAAGCTGTCAGACAAATGTAGTAGAAAGTACACTATTTACCTCTGAGATGCACAAGGCGTACTTGCATTCTCACTCAGGATTAAATCTGTGTAGGTTCCACCAACACCAAAACAATACTTTTTTCAATAACTTACTCCAGATATATGAACATGGTTTACATATAATAAAATATGCTAAAAGTTCTCAATTCTTAAATGTTATATAAACACAAGCTTGTCTGTCTGCTCTTTGGTGTTGTGGAGGTCGTGTACAGTGGGTTTATCAGAAAACAGTTGCTGGAAACAAACACTAAACCAAACAAAAAGTCCTTTACAGGCTGAGTAAAGGATCAGGTCGACCTGCATCATTATTCACATTGCTCATATGAATCAAAATACAATTAGTTGGAATCAAGATGCACATGATAAGAGAAAGAGGCTCGGTGCTTGTTGTCCATGTAACCTAACAATATGTCCCGTTCTTATTTGTCAGGTGACACTTGAAGCGTGCCACCATGTCGTCCAAAAAGAAGCCGGACGGCGATGACCGCTTCCTCCGGGTGCAGAAGGATCCCAGGTTCTGGGAAATGCCCGAGAGAGAACGCAAAATCAAGATCGACAAGCGTTTCCAGTCCATGTTTCACGATGACCGCTTCAAGGTGAAGAACACGGTGGACAAACGAGGCCGGCCCATCACCCAAACCTCCACGGAGGACCTGAAGCGCTTCTACAAACTCTCTGACTCAGAGGACGAGGAGGACGTGAAGAGCAAGAAGTCAGCAGAGGTCAAGAAAAAGAAAAAAGGGAAGGAGAAGCTGGTGAAGGCTGACGGAGAGGCTAAGAGAGGACAAGCAGTGCAGAGAAGAGATGGTGAAGGAGAGGAGGCTGAACGGGGCGTCAGAGTGGTTGAAGAGGGTGAGTAGATGTTTCTGGTGCAAGCTGAGCAAACGAGCACAGATTCTTTATTTCAACCAGCTACATGTCGTCAGCTCCACTCATCGAATCTGTGCTCATTTACTTTTTTGCATGAAGTTGAATCTGATTTAGAAAAGCGTTTATGAAGTCTTTATTAGTCAACAACATTTACACTGGAGCAGTCGTTGGCAATCAAATTCTTGTTCCTTCTAATAATGCTACAACAATATAAATAACCCAAGACAAAAAAAACATAAAGGAGACAGTTCAAGTGTTCATGTTAAATTTGGTCTTTAAAATACTTTTAGAAATACAAGTTGTTGTATTTTAGCAGAAACTCAGAACTGAATTCACTTAAATATCTATTTATTTATCGCAAGTAATG